>NW_028318040.1:10615000-10842500 GCF_062004578.1 Staurois parvus | reverse complement strand
CAGAACTAACGACATTTCGATTTTTGGATGAAAAATAATTCGGAATTCGAACCATGTGTGGCCTGCATTAGACTCCCCTAATGTTTGTTGCCATGCTAGTTTTATGTAAGTAATTGATATCTTTTCTGTTCTGCAACTGTACACATCCATTCAAATTTGCAACATTTAGATTTATTCCTACTACATTTACAGTGAATTTTCAGTTGTTTAAGCTTCTATGGCACGTAGACCCTTCTATCTATGTAATCCTCACTGGCAGGTATTGGTCTTTGTCAATCAACTGTTTGAACAAAATGTGTGAGCAGCCATGAAGCTACCACCACGTCAGGCTGCTCAGCTTTCTCCTGCATTATTGCATGTAATACATTTTAGGGAAAACTGTTGTTAGAACTATAAGGAGGTTACCCTTGCTACCCTTTATAAAAATGCTTATTGCGTTTGTGTCATGTTGATCCAGTGGCTTTAAGTTCTACAGTGGGAATAAAAGATAACCCCCCCAAACTCTTTTTAAAATCACATTTTATTGCTTTGCAGACTGAAATGAAGACAGGCACCATTTTTGTTTTATACAGCTCTATTGTGCAACCTATAACATCCACGTGAAAGATATAACACTAACATGTCAGAAAAAATATAGGAGATAAAGGTGAAAGAGAAAAAGGTGAATGCCGTTGCATATCCTAGTCAGAGCCCAGACTTAAACCCCACTGAAAATCTGTGGAATGACTTGAAGCCTGCAGTCCACAAACGATCACCATCAAATTTAACGGATCTTGAGCAGTTCTGAAAAGAAGAGTGGACAAATATTGCAAAGTGTAGATGTGCAAAGATAGTAGAGACTAGGAATGAACCGAAATTTTGTTGGACGAAAGGTTTCAGCTGAAAACATTCCTATCAGCGGTCGGCCGATATGAAAAAGTGCACTGATACAGGTGCCTCACCGCCACCGACCGCCGCTCGGTAGTTTTCAGCCTTACCTGAGAAACCATTGAACGATCCCGGCACTGGACATAAAGATTAGTGAAGGAAAGATGGCCTCCACTCATCTCTATGCCCTTGGAGGACTGGAGCGATGTCACTTCCGGTTCCTGCCATTTCTTTTAAAGCACTAGATCAATGCTTTTTTTGATCTAATGCTTTACATTGTGGACGAGAGATGTGGGGTCTTATTGACCCCATATTTCTCCATAAAGAGGACCTGTCACTAATTATTTCTATCACGGGATGCATGCATTCCTTGTGATAGATATAAAAGAGATTTAATTTTTTTTTTTTTTTTAAAGGGACAGTGCAAAAAAAAAAGTTTAAAGTCCCCCCGTGCTCACACGTAGTGGTGAACGCATACGTAGGCCACTCCCACATATGTAAACTGTGTTCAAACCACACACGTGAGGTATCGCCACGAACATCTGAGCAAGAGCAATAATTCTCACACTAGACCTCCTCTGTAACGTTACACTGCTAACCTGTAGAAATTTTTAAACTGTCACCCATGGAGATTTTTAAGTACCGCAGTTTGACGCCATTCCACAAGCATGTGCAATTTTAAAGCGTGACATGTTGGGTAACTACTCGCCGTAACATCCTCTTTCATATTTTACAAAAGAATTGGTGTATGTGTATATTTAAAAAAAATAAAAAATAAAATATATATATATATATATATATATATATATATATATATATATATATATATATATATATATATATATATAAAAAATTTTCTTTTTTAAATCAAAGTTTTTAAAAACTGCACGTTTCGGTTTTCGGCCAAGTGCATTTTGAATTTTCGTTTTCGGGACACAGGAATTTTCATTTCGGTGCACCACTAGTAGAGACATATCCCAACAAACCAAAGGCTGTAATTCAAGCAAAAGGTGTTTCAACAAAATACTAACACAAGGTATCAGATCCTTTTTCCAGCTCAGTGATCCTGTTTTTGAATTTTTTTTTTTTTTTTCCCCAGACATGTTGGTGTTATATCTTTCACATGGATGTTATAAGTTGCACTGAGTAAAACAAAGACTGTGTTTGTCTGTCTTCAATTCAGGCTACAAAGCAACAAAATGTGATTATTTTAAATTGCAAATCCACTGAAACGTGCTAAAAACTTAAAGCAAAACTCCAGCCAAAGGTTTACCCATTTTTATTAGCTGAGTGAGGGGAGATCTTTTAAATGGAGACACAGACAAAACATTTTAAATGTTTCCTTGAAATGTAAAGAATGTTACCCCAACATTTTGATGTGTCTGTTGTACCACATACTTATTTTTTTTTAAAGTATACTGTTCTCTTTGTATTCCTGTGTGGGAAATACCTAGCAATTCTGACAGTCTCTCTGCTTTACTGGGAGCATAACCTGTTTGTCCTTCGATGATCAGACTTCTGCTGACAGACCCCCCCCCCCCCCTTCCTTTTCTGTACAGTCCTTCACTAGAAAGATCAGTGTACTACTGCTTCTTCACCTCCATCTCTCTAAGCCCCTTTTGCAGCTGAGAACAGAAATTATGTGAAAGTGATATAAATGTGTTTATAATGTTCTTTGACAACCCCAATTGTAGAAGAGTTGGGACGCTGTGCAAAATCTACTTGAAAACAGAATGCAAACATTTGAAAAACTCATAAACCCATATTGTATTCACAATAGAAAACTAAAAAAAACAAAACGTGCATCAAATGTTTAAACTGAGAAAATGTACCATTTTATGGAAAAAATAATGTAATTTTGAAATTGGTGAAAGCAACAAGTCTCAAAGTTGGGACAGGGTTTAGCATCGCCACCTTTTAACAACGCTCTGTTAACATCTGGGAACCAAGACGACCAGTTGCTGGAGTTTTGGGAGAGAATGGTGTCCCATTCTTGCCTGGTATGAGTAACTGCTCAACTGTCCTGGGTCTGTTTTTATTTTTCATTGCAAGATGTGCCAAATAATTTCAGTTGGTGAAAGGTTTGGACTGAAGGCAGGCCAGTTAAGCACAGGGACTACACTCCAACTTTAACTCACTCCCGGAGCATCTTAAACATAATCCACTCATACGGGACACACTGTTCACGTGGAGGGAGGTCAGACGTAGACTAGGAGTTTCTCCCTGGATATCTCGTTTTCTCCCCATTCATCACAATCCTTCCTTCTCTGTCTCTCAACAACATGCAGCTTACGATTTATGGTACAATCAGGGACTTAGACTTGTTAGCCAATTATATGACTTTGCATCAGGATCTCCCCTTCCGTTCCAACAAATCCTTAGCTCGTTTGAGTTGCCTTCTCATCATTTTTTGTACATTTTACAAATCAGGAATTTTGTGCAATCCATAGCTCAAAATAAACTTACTCGTTTCTGCACGACGGTGATAGAGGTCCTTGTTAGGAATCAGAAATATAACATATCTGATATATATAGTCCATTGTCTATGCATTATGCAACACCGCTGGAATCCTCCACATCCATCAAATCGTGGATCCGAGACTTTGACAATGCCTTCACTGCGGAACAAATACTCGCAGGTTTTAACATGACCTGTGCATTTAACACAAACGAATTTTGGCGAGAGCAACAGTTTAAAATTATGCATCACGCTTATATGCCCTGTCTGTACTCACGTTCAGACTCCTTGATCTCTACGTGTCCGCTCTGTGGTCTATGTAAGCCGACACTTCACCACAGGTTCTGGAATTGCCCATCAATCTCTACCTTTTGGAACCAACTTTTGAACTTCATGCTTTTCATCACTACTCTCCCGTTACCTAGAGACCCACTGCTGCTTCTTTTTGGCAACTTGGATGCTTCCGTGTCTGCTGCTACACACCAGCACATTGCTAGGCTCAGAGCCGCCAAACCGTGGCTGTCCACTTGTCTGATGGCTGCAAGAAGATCTATTCTAAAAAAATGGGTTTCCAACGGCCCGCCAACTATCTCGGATGTCAAATTGGAACTTAACTTCTTACTTCGCTTGGATCGGCTCAGTATCCATATCTCTCCATCTACATCAGGAGAGGAAAAGTTCAACCGCAAATGGGGTCAATACGTTTCAAGAACATTTCCTACTTCGGAGACCCAACTTCCCTCCCAAGGACTTCTAACCTAGCCCTAACTTAGCCTCTAGGCGATTCCTGATGCACGTGTTTTATTTGTCTTAGGGGGCAAATGACTGCTAAATTACCTTCTCTAAGTCTTCAAGAACCTTTACTCACCTACTTTGACTATCTGCCCTTTTTACGCCTTGGCTCCTGTTTTCTTATTCTCGCTGTCCTTCATAATCTCGCTTCACTGTTGACCCTTAGTGAAGAGTCCCCGTAATAGCACACTTTCACATGTAATGTTGAGCTGCTTCCTATAATATTATATCATCATAGTAGCCTACTATTCTAACACCCTATTATCTTAGTTTCCTAATCTCTATATTCTGGCCTGTCCTCTTGGTCTTCTGATCTCAGACCTCTGACTTCTGATCTCTGCTCTTTGGTAACAAAATTCCTTGCCCTCCTTTTCTCATTTTCTTTTCTGTCCGTATACTCTTTTCTGGGCTGGTTCTTGCAGCTCCTTGTTCTCCTTTCTTCACTGCTCTATCTCTACCTTCTGCTCTCATTTTGCATCTACTTCTTACCCATATACACGATGACCTTCCTCTTGGTCATTTGACAAATGGTCAACATGGCATACATTTGCGCATCTATAAGTTAACCATACAAATGAAGATATATACTGTACATGTACTTTTCTAAACCCTTGTAAACTCTATTCTTAAGCCCTTGTCACCTGTTACATCAGACGATGTCTCCTTCCTATAAGTAACTTTCTCTTTACTAAATTTCTCTGATGCCTCTTTGTTTCTCTTGGGGTTTTGACAATTTGTTTTCATGTACAATTATTATTCTTGATTCTTTCACCGGCTTCGACATGTTGCCAAGCTATGATTACTGCATAATTTCACCGTTGGTTAATGTGTGTATACAATAAAACCAAATAAAGTTTCTTTAAAAAAAAAAAAAAGCACAGGGACTGTTCTACTATGAAGCTATGCTGTTGTCATAGATGCCGTATGCAGTTCAGCATTGTTCTACTGAAATATGCAAGGCCTTCCCTGACAAAGAGGTCATCTGAATGTGAGCATATGCTGCTCTAAAACGTTGATGTAGCTTTGAGCATTGATGATGCCTTTCTAAATGTGCAAGCTACCCATTCCATACACACTAATGCACCCCTATACCATCAGAGATGCAGGCTTTTAAAGTGAGTCCTGACAACAAACCAGAATATCCTCTTTAGTCCGGAGGACTCTCCACCCGTGGTTA
The DNA here is from genome assembly GCF_062004578.1 of Staurois parvus. Taxonomy (NCBI): domain Eukaryota; kingdom Metazoa; phylum Chordata; class Amphibia; order Anura; family Ranidae; genus Staurois; species Staurois parvus. Next base: position 10,837,206 of record NW_028318040.1, on the reverse strand, counting down.
CCAAAAATGTCACATTTCAGTTCGTCTGACCACAGACAAAACCGGTTTTCACTTTACAGCAGACCATTTTACATAAGTTTTGGCCCAGAAAGGACAGTGGCCTTCTTGGGTCATGTCCAGGTATGGCTTCTTTGCATGGTAGCTTTACCTTGTATTTTTGGATGGCACACCAAACTGTTCAGTCATTTAATTTTTTTTTTTTATGTATAAGTATTCCTGAGCCCATGTAATAATATCCTCACAGAACCATGCCTGTTTTTAATGCAATGCCATCTGAGGGCCAGAAGATCACAGGCATCCAATACTGCATTATGGCCTTGTCCCTTTTGCACAAAGATTTCTCTAGATTCTCAGAATCTTTTGATTTACTGTAGATGAAGATTTATTTAAAGCCTTAGCAGTTTTACGTTGACTAACATTAATTTGAAATTAGTTTTTAGAGACAGCTTTTCACAGATCTTTTATTCAGAGACACTCTTTGACTCTCTAATCTGCTCTTTTTATACTCAGTCATGTTGCCAATTAACCTAATTAATTTCAAAATGTTCTTCCAGCTCTTCCTTGTTAGTACCACATACTTTGCCAGCTTTTTGTTGCCTTGTCCAAACATTTTTTTTTCCAAGCTATTGTATTTATCGAAAAAATAGTGCAAAAGGCTTACAATAATAAAAAAAAAAAAAATTGCACTCAGAATTTAACAATTACTGTGGAGAGGATATGTCAGGAAATTTGGACCTCCTATTCAGTGACCAATAGGTGTCAATTACTGCATAACACATAAGGAGCATTACATGCAACACAGGCACTATTAAAAAATAAAAAAATATGCGATTTTCCCAATATTTTTGAGATGCCTTGCCGTCAGTTTCAAAATTACCTTGTTTCTTGAAATGGTACATTTTCTCAGTTGCAACATTTGATGTTTTCTGTTTTTTGTTGTGAATAAAATATGGGTTTACAAGATTTGCAAATCATTGCATTCTGTTTGTATTTAGATTTCAAATAGCAGCCTACCTTTTGAAAGTGTGTGTGTATTATTGCGCAAACGTTTTAAGGAGATGTGAAAAAAAAAATGCTGTAAATCAAGAATGCTTTCAGAAATAGAAGTGCTAATAGTTTTTTTTTTTCCCTTCGATTTAACAAAATGGAAAGTAAATGAGCAGAAGCGAAATCCAAATCAAATCAATATTTGGTGTGACTGCGCTTTGCTTTCAAAACGGCATTAATTCTTCTAGGTACACTTGCACACAGTTTTTGAAGGGACTCAGCAGGTAGGTTGTTCCAGACATCTTAGAGAACTAACCACAGATCTTCTGTGGATGTAGACTGCCTCAAATCCTTCTGTCTCTTTATGTAATCCCAGACAGCCTTGATGTTACGATCGGGGCTCTGTAGGAGCCGAACCATCTTTTTCAGGACTCTGTTGTTCTTTACACTTAAGATAGTTTTTAATGACATTGGCTGTATGCTTGGGTCCTGCTGCAGAATAAATTTGGGGCCAGTCATGCGCCTCGCCTGATGGTATGGCATGATGGATAAGTATCTTCCTGTATCTCTCAGCAGTGAGGATACCATTGATCCTGACCAAATCTCCATCTCCATTTGCAGAAATGCAACCCAAAACTTGCAAGGAACCTTGGAGATTTGGTCAGGATCAATGGAGTCCTCAGTGCTGAGAGATACAGGTAGATCCCTATCCTCCTCATGCCCATACCATCAGGGACAAGTGTGATTTGCCCCAAATTTTATTCTGCAGCAACATAATGACCCCAAACATGCAGGCAATGTCATTAGCAACTACACTTTATTGCCAAAAGCATTAGGACACCTACTCATTGGATTCAGGTGTTGTAATCACCTCCATGGCCACAGGTGTATAAAATCAAGCACCTAGGCATGCAGACGGCTTCTGCAAACATTTGTGAAAGAATGGGTCGCTCTCAGGAGTTCAGTGAATTTAGCGTGGTACCGTGATAGGTTTCCACCTGTGCAATAAGTCCATCTGTGAAATTTCCTTGCTACTAAATATTCCACGGTCAACTGTTAGTGGTATTGTAAGCAACTAAGAACAGCAAGCTCAACTGAGACCTCCAAACTTCATGTGGTTTTCAGATTGGCGCAACAACATTGCAGAGAGTGCTTCATGGAATGGGTTTCCATGGCCGAGCAGCTGCATCCAAGCCTTACATCACCAAGTGCAATGCATAGCGTCGGATGCGGTGGAGTAAAGCAAGCCACCACTGCATTCTAGAGCAGTGGAGTCTTGTTCTCCGGAGTGACGAATCATGCTTTTTCTGTCTGGCAATCTGATGGACATGTCTGGGTTTGGTGGTTACCACGAGAATGGTACGTGCCTAACTGCACTGTGCCAAGTATAAAGTTTGGTGGAAAGGGAAATATGGTGTGGGGTTGTTTTTCAGGGGTTGGGCTTGCCCCTTGGTTTCAGTGAAGGGAACTCTTAAGGTGTCAGCATACCAAGACATTTTGGGCAATTTCATGCTCTCAAATTTTTGCGAATCGTTTGGTGATGGCCCCTTCCTGTTCCAATATGACTGCGCACCAGTGCGTAAACCAAGATCCATAAAGACATGGATGAGCGAGTTGGGGGTGGCCTGCAGAGTCCTGACCTCAACCCGACAGAACACCTTTGAGATGAATTAGAGTGGAGACTGCGAGCCAGGCCTTCTCGTCTAACATCAGTTCCTGACCTCACAAATGTGCTTCTGGAAGAATGGTCAAACATTCCCATAGACACACTCCTAAATATTGTGGATAGCCATCCCAGAAGAGTTGAAGCAGTTATAGCTGTAAAGGGTGGGCCAACTCAATATTGAATTCTATGGACTAAGACTGAGATGCCATTAAAGTTCATGTGCGTGTAAAGGCAGGCATCCCAATACATTGGCAAAATAGTATCTTCAGTGTAAAGAACAAGGAGCCCTGAAGTGCTGGTTTGGCCCTCACATAGCCATGATTTCAACATCATGGGGAGTCTTGTCTGGGATTACATGTAGAGACAGAAGGATATAAGGCGGCCTACATCCACAGAAGATCCATGGTTAGTTCTCCAAGATGTTTTGAACAACTTACCAGAACAGTTCCTTCAAAAACTGTGCAAGTGTGCCTTCAAAACAACATCAATTCTTTTAGGTAAAGGGTGGTCACACCAAATTTTGATTTGATTTGGATTTCTCTTCTGTCCATTTGCTTTCCATTTTGTTAATTGATTAAAAATACACTGTTAACACTACTATTTCTGAACGCATTCCTAATTCACAGCATTTTTTACACCTGCCTAAGACATTTGCACAGTACTGTATATCTTGCTAAAAAAACCTTCTTTTTTTTTTTTTTTTTCCCTAGTTTTGCAGAGATAAGAAAAGCAATATTTAGAATGCCTTTTTATTTTTGTACACTTGGAGTATTTTAACTTTTTATCCCAGAGCCAAAACAGGAAGAGACTAATTCTCTCTGAACTGAGGCAAAATAATCTTTTAGACAGGTGTCCCCATTGGTAAATTTCACCTCCTGTTCAAGTGACAGCTGTAAAATCTGGATTTCCCAGTATTTTTCTGTCCTGCTCACAGTGGTCATGGGACAAATAGATTAATCTACCTAAAGGGGACACAACAGTGAACTGCTAATGACAGCAGTTTTAATCTATTATCTCTATGTCCAAAATTGGGGGAGGTTGGAGTTCAGCTAGAGGTGCACTTTAACTTTTCCCTGTGTAAAGTATTGTATTAACTGTTTGTACTGGTGAAAAGAGCAAAACAATTGTAGAAATATGTAGTAAACACTTAAAGCCACAATGGTAACTACCTACTAGACATGAAACTTCAATATTCTTCAGTTTTGCTTGGTATTTATTTAAAATTTCTTTTACTTTTTATTGGAAATCCCTTGACTGCTGTTCTCTTCAAAGCTCAGCTGGTTTGTGAAGGGTAATTGCTTGGGAGTCGTTGAGCAGCAAATGTGTACAGAAGGCAGACATACATATCCTATTCATAATTGCCAAATACTACAGTTTTTATATGGTTGGTGGCTACCTTTTTTTAAGAGGCTATAGTGCGTTTTCAGGGAGTGCACATTTTTGGGTTATAAAATGTAATATTTAACAGAGAACATGTATTCAATGTATATGCTCAGAAGGCGACTCCCCCCCCCCCTTTTTTTTTTTTAATCAGTTATTCTGTCTTGTGGCTTCGTGTTTGGAAATAAATTTATTTTTTTGTTATGTAGAAAACAAAGCAGTTGGTGTGATGAAGCCAGGTCATGTATTTACAATTGAACCAATGATCTGTGAAGGTAAGCCAGAAATCCTGTCAAAACTGTCTAACATTTCACTTCTGATATATGCTTGGTGTGCAGAATGCCTCAAACTTAAACTGTACTGACCTTATTTAACAGAATTGGGCCCATATACAGCTAAAGAAAATAGTGCAGCTGTTTTTCCAGCACTTTGTGACTGTTGGGTTATGTAGAGGGACAGGAACAAGAGTCGTTTCTTTAAATGAATTGTTCCCTATTAAGTGCACCAAAGGTGTGGAGGTTTCGCCAGTGCAGTTTTGCATTATTATTTCAATCAGATTTGGAAAGATCTCAAGAGGTCATGTGGCTTTTACATAGTTATTGTTAGTCTGGCTGCAAAAAGACAAAAGTCCATCTAGTTCAACACTAACAAAAAAAAGTTATAATCCTATATCCAGAGGAAGGCAAAAAAAAAAACCCCCCAGCAAACCACGGTCCAATTTTGCTCCTGCAGGAGAAAAAAAGTCCTTTCTGATCCCCCGAAAGGTAATCAGATATTTCCCTGGATCAACTTTACCTATAAATGTCAGTATCCAGTTATATTTGTATCTAGGAAAGAATCCATTCCTTTTTTTTAAAGCAATCTGCTCAGCTGGCCAGGACCAAATCTCAATGGAATCTATTCCACATTTTCACAGCTCTTACTGTGAAGAAACCTTTCCATATTTGGCTATTAAACACTTTTCCTCCAGACATAAAGAGTGCCCCCTTGTCTTCTGTGATGACCTCAGGGTGAATAACTCTACACCGAGTTCACTATAGGAACCACTGATGTATTTATACATGTTGATCATATCCCCCCTTAATCTCCTCTTCTCAAGAGAGAACAAATTTAGTTCCTCTAATCTTTCCTCATAGCTGAGCTCCTCCATGCCTCTTTTCAGTTTCGTTGCTCTTCTCTGCACTTTCTCCAGTTCCCCAATATTCATTTTGTGAATTGGTGCCCAAAACTGAACTGCATAGCCCAGATGAGGTGTTACTAATGATTTGTACAGGGGTAATATGATATCGCTCTCTGGAGTCTATACCTCTTTTAATACAAGAGAGGATTTTGCTTGCTTTAGAAACCGCAGCTTGGCATTGCATGCCATTATTAAGCTTGTGATCTACCAGAACTCCCAGATTCTTCTCCACCATTGATTCCCCCAGTTGTACTCCCCCCTAGTATGTATGATGCATGCATATTCTTAGCTCCCAAGTGCAGAACCTTACATTTATCAACATTAAACCTCATTTCCCACATAGTTGCCCAATTAAACAGTGCATTGAGGTCGGCATGTAAGTTGGAGAAATCCTGTAAGGACGTTATTCCACTGCACTGCTTGGTGTCATTTGCAAAGACTGAAACTGTATTTTTAATCCCAGACCCTATATAGTTTATAAATATATAGGGTCTGGGATGAGTGGGAGTAAAATTACATAGCACCTGTAGTCAGGAAGAGAAGGAAATGTACCCCATAATGGGTAATGTTGATTGGAATAATGCCCCATTGTTGGTGTCAGTGAGAGCAATAGTGCCTCATCATTGGTGTCAGTGGGAGCAATAGTGCCCCATCATTGGTGTCAGTAGAAGGAATAATGGCACATCATCATCATTAAAATGGCAATTTTTTTTACTCCCCAAATTTCTTCCCTGTTCAACAAATGCTTAGATAATACACTGACCTTTATGTAGTTTATTGCTTTTGTGGTAATTTTTAGCACACTGGCAGACTTGCAGTGAGAGGGAGGAAGGGGGAACAGTAAAGCAATACTTCTGTGTGCAGCAGTACTGCACAGGAAGCATAGCCAATTGTGCATAGTAACAAGGTTTGTAGACTATAAGCTCTTAAATGGACTACCACCATGTACAGCTGGTAAAATAAGTGTTGAACATGTTACCATTTTTTTCAGTAAATATATTTCAAAAGGTGCTATGAACATTTTTCACCACATGTTGGTAACTACCCATGCAATCCATACATACAAAGAAACCAAAACAAATATGTTCAGAAATTGTGTAGTATAATGGACTGACACAGGGAAATAGTATTGAATGCGCTAACTGAAATTTATTTTATACTTCCTACAAAATCCTATGTTGGTAATGACCACTTCAAGACACCTCCTTTATAGAGAAACTAGTCGCATGTATTGCTCAGGTGTGATTTTTGGCCCATTCTTCCACACAAACAGTCTTCAAATCTAGAAGGTTCTGTGGGCCTCTTCTATGAACTCTGATCTTTAGTTCTTTCCATAGATTATCTACTGGATTCAAGTCAGGTGATTGGCTGGGCCAGTCTAGCAGCTTTACTTTCTTTCTTTGAAACCAAATAAGAGTTTCCTTGGCTTTGATCATTGTTGATCATCTTGCTGAAATGTCCACCCTCATTTCATCTTCATTATCCGGGTAGATGGCAATAGATTTTTATCAAGAATGTCTTGGTACATTTTTCCATTCATCCTTCCTGCAGTGATATGAAGTTTACCAGTACTGTATTTTGCAAAACAGCCCCACACCATGTCCCCACCTCCAACACTTCACTGTTGGTATGGTGTTTTTGGGGTGATATGAAGTGCCATTTGACCTCCAAACATGGTGTGTATTATGGCATCCAAAGAGTTCAATTTTGGTCTCATCTGACCAGACTATATTCTCCCAGTATTTCACAGGCTTGTCTAAATGTTGTGCAGCAGACATTAAACTAGCTTCCACATGCTTTTTCTTCAGCAATGGAGTCTTGCGTGGTGAGCATTCCATTTTATTACACATAACAAAAAAGGTTGAGTATCTGGCTGCTCGTCCCTATATGAATGCATGTACCCAAAGAACCCCCAGTGGGACTTTAATGCAGCAATAAGATCATACATATATTGAAAGACATTTTAAGAGATTTTTTTGTCAACTTTATTACATACACATTTCCATTGTAATATTACATACATGGTTTCTAAAAAGAATATTGCTCTGACAGTGTTCCTACAAGAGAACTCTTAATACAAAAACTATGAAACCACACAGAAAAGAGAATACTCCAACGCATTTCGATCATTCCACATTCTAGATTTTTCTCAGGGGGCATGAGAGACAAAGGGCTTTCTAGTTTAATGTATAAACAATCATAAATGAGTATACCAAAAAATAAATCAACTGATCACATAACCAAAAACCTTTTTTTTACTTACAAAAACATATATTAGAGCAAAAGAGGGGATGACATCCAAGATGGGAGACTAGACACCATGTTCCGGCGGTTTTTCATGATCCAAGAGGGCAAGAGTAGTCAAATGTAACTCACCAGACAGCAAGGACTTACAAAGGGGCACCAAAACCTTCCCCCCAATGGAACTAAAGGTGGTATAAAGAATAGAATATATTAAATCCCAAATAGTCAGACCAAAGGGATATACCTAATAAAATGTGCATTCAAGAATGGTCCATAAAGGATGTATCATGAAATGAAACTGACCGTGTCTTGAACAGGCCAATGTATGGAACAAATAGAATTTTGCTAGGTAATGGACGTAGCAACTCAAGGAAATATAGTGGTAAATTTAAGATACTTCCATTCCTTGGAGAAATTAATATGTCAGATCCCATAGAACAAAGACAAAAGTGGCACGTAAAACTAAAAGATCCAAATATTATTCAGACAATTAGCGATAACCAATGGTAGTATAAAAAAGAACTATACATTAACAATATCATATGATGGAAAAATAAATATATCCCAATCACAAATTGATGGGGTATAAATAAATAATTTTATGGTACTGCAACGAGAATTATCATCAGTGCTGGTCAAAGAAAAAAGAGAAAAGCCACCTGATTATGAGATCTAGTATAATCTGCAAGAAACACGCAACAAAAATTGTTGCTCACTAAGCCTGCAAGGAGACACAAAAAAAGATGCTGTAGGGAACAAATCCCTAATAGTCAAAAGAGATAGTGAGCCACAATTAGTATAAATTACATCCAAGTAATTGGCTATAGATAAGGCAAGTCAAACCATGCTACCATGGAGCAATTTAACCAGTATATCAAAGTAGTAAACTAAGAATGAAATCAGAACAAGCCATATATGCATTAAAGTAATCATTTATGGTCTGAACTACTTGCTTTATAGCAGACATATAAAAGCAAATGTAATGCTCACCAAATCATCAGAGTGAAGCATAGACAGCCTGTGAGTCAGAAGACCAAGAAATAAATGTAAAATGAATGCTCATTAAATAGGGCTGTGTGTAGGTGGTTTGGTAATTGGGGATTGAATTAGTGCACCTATGTCCCAAGTCTGGAGTGGCGGCCAAAGCAGCCAATGACTACTTGCTTTGTAGCAGACACATAAAAGCAAATGTAATGCTTACCAAATCATCAGAGTGATATGTAGTCTGTGAATCAGAACCCAAGAGACAAATGTAAAAATTCTCTTTTAGAAACCATGTATGTAATATTTCAATGGAAATGTGTATGTATTAACCACTTGCCTACCGGGCACTTATACCCCCTTCCTTACCAGGCCAATTTTCAGCTTTCAGCGCTGCCGCACTTTGATTGACAATTGCGCGGTCATGCAACATTGTACCCATATGAAATTTTGATCATTTTTTTCTCACAAATAGAGCTTTCTTTTGGTGGTATTTAATTGCCACTGGGCGCTTTACTTTTTGCGCTATAAATTAAAAAAAGTGCAAAAAATTTGAAAAAAAAAAAAAGTTTATTTGTTTCTTTTATAAAATTTTTCAAACAGGTATTTTTTCTCCTTCACTGATTTGCGTTGATGAGGCGGCACTGATGGGCACTGATAGGCGGCACTGATGGGCACTGATAGGCAGCACTAAAGGGCACTGATGGGCAGTACTAATGAGGTGGCACGGATAGGCGGCACTGATAGACAGCACTAATTAGGGGTCACGGATAGGCGGCACTGATATGCAGCACTGATAGGCGGCACTGATAGGTGACACTGATGATGGGTACTGATAGACGGCACTGACTGGCATCACTTCTGGGCACTGACTGGCGGCACTGACTGGCACAACCCCTGGGCACTGACTGGTGGCACTGACTGGCAGCACTGGTGGGTGGCACTGGTGGACAGCACTGGTGGGTGGGCACAGGTGGGTGGCACTGGTGGGCACAGGTGGGTGGCACTGGTGGGCACAGGTGGGTGGGCACAGGTGGGTGGCACTGCTGGGCACATGTAGGTGGCACTTCTGGGCACAGGTAGGTGGCACTGCAGAGTGGCACAGGTGGGGGCACTGCTGGGCACAGGTGGGGGCACTGCTGGGCACAGGTGGGGGCACTGCTGGGAATGGGTGGGCGGGGCTAGTGGGCGCACTGCTGATCGGAACTTGCGGGGGTCACTGCTGGGCACCGATCATCAGGGCACTGATCATCAGTGCCCTGATGATCGGTGCCGATCCCCGCTCTGACAACTGCCGGTTCTCGGCAGTACTTTCCTCACGATCTGACAGCGTGAGGAAAGTGCAGCCGAGAACCGGCACTTGCATTTTCCTGTGATCAGCGTGTCATTGGACACCGCTGATCACGTGGTAAAAGGCCGGTGGGATTGGCCTTTCACCACATCACGTGATCAGCTGTGTCCGTAGGACACAGCGATCACGGAGATCGCCGGGTGCGCGCCCCCTGGGGCGCGCAGGAGAGCGCGTTCTGGGAGGACGTCATATGACGTCCACTCAGAACTGGCCGGCCGCGGTGAAGCCGTCTTTCGGCTATGCGCGGTCGGCAAGTGGTTAAAGTTGACAAAAATCTCTTAACAAAATGTCTTTCAATATATGTATGATCTTATTGCTGCATTAAAGTCCCACTGGGGGTTCTTTGAGTACATTACACAACTTAATTTCTGTACTTATTTGTTTTGGTTTCTTTGTATGTATGATTTGCATGGTTTGTTACTGATGTGAAAATCTCATGTCAAAAGCATACTTTAGAAATGTTTACTGAAACAAATGTTGACATGTTCAATAGTTATTTTACTCACTGTACCTGCTAGCATTGTTTTGGTTTTGTTTTTTTTTTGCAGTTTTTCATCGCCCCTCTCTCAACCTTTTTACTCCAAGGGAATCTTTGAAAAATATGGCATACCTGACAAATTTTTTTTTTTTTTTTTCTTTTTTGCCCACCTGTTTTGTGCAGCAGCATGTTTTGTATTAATATTGAGATTAAATTAATACTAATATTTGAAAGGATACACAAAGTTGTGGCTCCCCCTAACATTAGTGGTCAGTATAGAAGTGCCCCTTTGTCGTTGGTGGTTAGTGTATGTAGATCAATTCCTTCTGCCTTATTGCCTACTCTTCAGGGAAGCCCTCATGAGGAAACCTATACAGCATTTCAACCAGGGGGCTGCAATGCTCTGGGGTGCATTATGGGTTCTTTAGGGGTGCCTTGGCAAAATGCCCCAAATTGCCCTAAAATTGTGAATATTCCAGGGTGTGGATCAACGTCCTTACGACTGATGACAATGGTTCACTCCTGCAAAGCCTCCCTGTTTTCCCATCTCTGAACAGAGCCTCACTTGGTTAACGTGACTCCAGTGCTGACACAGTAGTGCAATTTCATATGTGACTTGATTGCAATGGAATTAACATTGTTTTCAAAGGTGCCCGTTCACATCAATGCAACTCAACACAGCGTGATTTTGTGTGAGGTTCCTGTACTACTTTGGCATGATTCCACCACAATCCTGTGAGCTGAAAAAAGCACCTTATTTATTTTATTTTTTGTAAGCTACTAATCACATCAATCCACAATGTAATGCAGACAAAGAGAGGAAGAAATGTTTGAACTCCAGTCTGTGTGACAATCACGTTTTCTTCAATAGGTACAGTAGATCAGTGTAGCCATAGAGGGATATAGTGTTATTTGCAGGACTATCAGCTTAGGTTGGGTAAGAAAATTATATCCAGCAATTATACCAGGAAACTATTTCATGCACCCTTTCCTAAATGCCTGTTTTCATGTACTTAATAGGCGGATGGCAAGATGAGACCTGGCCTGATGGTTGGACTGCAGTGACAAGAGATGGAAAACGGTCAGCACAGTTCGAGCACACCCTTTTAGTCACAGAGACCGGTTGTGAGATACTTACAAGGAGACTGGAAGACAATGGACGTCCTCATTTTATGTCTTAGCATACACCTGTTGTCTTTGCTAGTTGATATAAATGGCATTTTTACATGAAAGGTACCTGAAGGAGATGTGGGATTTTATCGCATAAGTGTCTATCTGCCTGTTAATGCAGAGCAAAAACACAGTACCGATTGAAACCGTAAATGTATTTAAAGAACTTAATGTTTTGAAACAAGAAGGAAACCAAACTTAAGATGGCTTTTCTTCTTTCCTTTTTTAAATATCGGCACATGCCATTTAATTTAATTTAGGTTTTACCATTTTCCCCTTGATGTGTCAAATTTCTCCACACTGCCTTCTCTCTTTTTTTTTTTTATCTCATTTAGACAGGAAACACATGATGCCTCCATACCAGATTCTTTCTACTGAAAATGGCTGTATCCTACAGAATGGCTTTTTTGGGGTGCTGCTATTATTTCATCACTATATATAACTAGCTATGCATTTCTATTTAAGACAATGACTTGACTTTTAAATCTGGCTGTCATTAGACTGCAAGAGTCACCTAGTTGGGAACACACCCATGATCATTGCTTGATTTTAAATCTTTACTGGTAGTTTACTGCTTCATTCATAATGGTGCTGAAGAAAACATGAATTGAAATGGCTCACCTTTGCTAGAAGACAGGCATATATGGAAAAACTCTCTGAATGTTTTGCAGATTAAGAGGAACTCCTTTCAAAAAGTTGAAATACCCATGTGAAAGGTTTAACTGCCAAGGGATTTGTAACTGTTCAGCCCCCCTTTTGATTAATACAATTTCACATTTCATACCTAGGCAGGTGCATCTATCGTCTGGCTTACTCATTGAGCAATGAATTCTAAGCATCACTATATAACTGATTCATTGTCCTGTAGGAGTAGGAAGGTGATACCAAAAGCTACAAAGGTAAAATAGGAAACAGTGATGTCTTCTGCCAGGCGGTACAGTGTAACAAAGCCTTGTGAATTGCAAGATGGACTAAACAGAATCGCAGATCCTTTTGAGCAGTTAAAAAGAAAATGCATATATGTGTTATGTATCGCTGTGTTTTTTTTGCTTTTTTTTGTTTTGGAGTTCTGTTTCAATGTTTTGTGTAAAATTGGTGCCTTCTGTAGTGAAACTTGGCTAACCTGTCGTAGTGACCATCTACTGATGACTACATTACTCAATGCGGATTCTTTGCGGCCAGTGAAACATAGTAGTTTATTTGGCTAACAGCAAACAATCAGTCTGATCACATTAAACAGCTGGATACTAATCTCTTTTTGGATGCTTTTCTGTGTAAATCATGCCCTTTACCCTGTAATAAGACATGTTGTGCATAATCTGCTTCACACATATAGGGCCTATAAGCACAGGAAACAAAAAGGTGCCCTCTGCTCACATTCATAATATGTGTGCTCTCTTAAATATTGGGTTTTTTGGTGCACTGCGCTATTTTAGACATTTTTAGAGACCCTGGTGGGTTGCCTTTGAGCCTGATATTGCTTGCAACAATGAGCATAGTTTGCATTCTTTTCACCTTGGACATTTTCACACCCAGGTGTTTAATGCCTTTCTTTATGCAGCACCTATGTGAATGTACCAGCCTATTATATAAGGTATTTTTCCCTTGTTTCATTGCTTCGTGTTGCAATAGTAGGAAGGTGTGTAACACCAACATCATATTTTCAGAATTCTAGATCCAAAAAGATAATTTTCCTACTTCTTTGACAACTCTTTGCCAGGTTCTCTTTAATCCAACATGTCTGTTTCTATGAGTGTGATATTATCAGCTCAGTGAGTCTATTGAAATTATGTATGTCCTTTCTTCAGTGTGTGGTTGGTTTTCTGTTGTATTTACCCATCTTTACCTTTTTATCTGGGTGTCTGGGGTCAGTTGTATACCTTGCAAGACCCTTGTTTCTCTTGGAATGCATCATATGTATGCTAACATCTACAGAAAGTCTTGTCAGAATTTGTCATTGTTCATTAAAATATTCAGAAAGCGGGTAAACATTCACCTGTTTTCATCACATATTATTGCATTAAGGTCTGCCTGTTCCAAAGTTTTGATATGCTTTTCAACCAAATATTTGTTAAATTAAAATGTACTGAAACACCGTTGCTGCAGAAAATTTTTTGCTTTTTTTTGGATATATATATATATATATATATATATATATATATATATAATTTGTACTGTAAGTTACTGATATCTGCATTTAAATTGAGTAGTTAAAGGAAACTTTTAGGAGTTTGAAGACTTTTTTTTTTTTTTTTAGATGCCTCGTTTTGAAAGCATTAGGCCCTTTTCACAAAAGGCAGATTCCTTTTCGATCAGCAGGGGGATCTGTGAGCTGATCCCCCTGGTGAGCAGAGCAGGCGGATGATACATCTGTGTGTGTTCAGTTTCTGCTGAGCAGATACTGACAGAGCCCACTCTGCTCTATGGGGTGGCTGGGAGTAAACTAACTACCTCCAATCCACTCCATAAATTTGTTTTTTTGAGAACCCAGTTGGACCTGGAGGTAGATGAGTGTAAATAGACACAATTTTATTAACACCTGTTTGTCCATAGGAATGCGTGGACCTTCCAATCAGGTCTCTTTGAAAAACAAACCCCCGGTTCACATATATGTGGCCGTGCGGGCCACGTTTTGCACAGGTACGAGAGACCATTTGAATGGACACCGTGACGAAGTCCCTGCACTTCTTTGGAAAATGCAGCCCGCACGGCTACCTTGGTTCCCAGTACGGTTACGTTTTCCAGTGCTGGTGGTGTGCCATTAGAACCAATGACACCCGCTCGCGGGTTTGCATTTCTCTGTGCAGGTGGTGCACGGATTTTTGTGCGGATCTGCAGCGGCACCACCCGCGCAGATGTGAACCTAGAGTTACAGATGGACCTGGTCAGAATGCCCTTGTGAAAGGGGCCTGACTACTCAGGCTGTGATGGGTTATCAAGTATCTTCAGTAGCTTCTAAGTCACATACCTGAAACAAGTATGGAGATTGGGAGCTTTGATTCATCCTGAAGTTTTCTAATCTGCATGCTTGTTCCAGATCAAAATATTGAAGCCAGGTAATTTCTTTTCTTTTACACAGTAGTAAAATAGCAGACTTCCCATTTCTTAGTACAGGGTTCCTTTAATGTAGTCATATAATTAAAGTGCACCTTTTACCATGCGTTGTCAAGCACATATCTGTGGATATAAAATATTTGTTAATTCTCCTTTACAGGACATCGGAAGAGTATTTGGGAACATTGGGTTATGCTGTTGATTTTGGAGATTGGACACTGGCAAAACAGGTGAAAGGATAGCCCAGAATAACTCCAACTCCCAGCATGCCTCGTTTTTTTTGCTATTGTCTTTGGAGAACGAACATCTCTCCATGCTGAGAGAAATAATCCATTTTTTTTTTTTTTCTAGTAAGTTTTTCTTCAATTGCTGTGAGCCACTGGGGTTCTTCTTCAGCTTTCTAGAATGGCTGATCCTCCGTACAGCCTTGGATAGCCGTATCCAAGCCCCACCAAGTGCAAGATGGACTCAGCATGGGTGGGGTGAAGCGCCATATTCACGTTTTTGTTTTGCTAGCTCGCAGGCTCACTATAAGCATATGCCTATAGGACATTCTTGTGCCCCCTGCATAATAGGCGCAGAGACATGGGTCCTAACCGTGCTGGGAAGGAAGGGGGGGGGTGTCTTGTAGTACCCCATCTATTGGACCTGAAACTGACATCTAGGATCACTTTCCCCTCTCACTCCCCTAGGTCTTCCTTAGCCTATCAAGGATGTGGATGGGATCTTTTTGCTTATCTGAGAAGCTGAACTCGTTGAGCAAGAAGTCGTTGTCTGCACCCACCACTCCTCAGCTTAAAGTCCTTATGATGAAGTCAGTACATGCCTAGATTTAGACCTCAAATTTGGTTTGCAGAGCATCGGTGCTCTTTGATGGGGAACATCTCTTTAGGGAATCCCTGGACAACTTCATTAGTAAAGTGACACGGGGACAAATACCCTTTTGTGCTAGCTTCTGTGCTATCTCTGCTTTGCTGTCAGGGCAACCTTAATAGGGAAATTTGCATGACCTCTGGCTCTTGTCAGCAGGGACCATGCTATACCCTACAGAGATTCAAGTGAATCCTAAATCTTCAAAATTAAACACTGGCACCGTTTCATTGCTTGAAGTATCTGTGCCTGATCTTAGGCATGACCCTGTCCAAGGTTTTCCTTTCCTTGGACAAACTTTAGTCTCTCCAATTTCATGTTTATACTCTGCAGTCTAGGAGCCATCCAACCCTGTTTCTGCATGAGTTTGGTTCCTTCTTCAAGACCGTTTCCTATGCCCAATTATACTGTAGACTATTGCAACTCAAAATTCTTGCAGCCTGGGAAGCAGGACCAGGTTTGTCCTAGTGTGATGGGTCACATGTTCTGTGCTTGAATCATAGAAGTACCTTATCCTGGATACCAGTCTATTGGATTACGAAGGGGTCCTCTCTGTACAACGGACTTAGTCCTGAGGAAAGCTGGGCTCCTGATCAATATTCTGAAACAAAAGTTTGTGTCCCTTCAACCAGGATTCAGTCAGGCAATGCAAAAAATTGTCAGGCCAGCTTCCATAGCGGTTAGCTTCTGGATCAAGGAGACTGGTCCCTTAACCCGGAGCTTTTTCAGGACCTTTATCACAGGTTCTAGCACTGTCCCCTTTGCACATCCCAGGTGTAAAAAACTGAAAGGTGGACTTCCTCAGTTAAATAAATGTCTGGACTCTGAAGAATGGCGTTTCAAGAGCCTTGCTGCAGACGTGGATCTCCTGGTCTCTGGGTTTAACAATAAACTGAACAGGTTTCTCTCCAGATCCTCTAGCCTTCGTGGTGGATGCTCTGGTGGCCGTGGGATCCCTTTTTAACCTGATCTACACCTTTCCTCCTCTGAATTCCTTTAAGGCCTACTTATCCAGGTTTACGGTGGAGTGAATCCTGGTGACTCTTATTGCCCCTAACTGGCCCAGGAAAATGTGGTACTCGGACCTCATCAGGCCCCTGGCAGACTTCATGGGCTACCTCAGATAATTCAGATCTTCTGTTTTAGGGGCCGGTTTACCACCCTGCTTTTTTGGTTACAGGCTTTAAGGTCTTGGCTGCTGAAAGCTAGGTTATGAGGTATAGGGGCCTGTCAAATTCAGTCAAACATATTCTCATGAAAGCTAGGAAATCAACTTCTCTCAAAATTTACCATCACACTTGGAAAGTGTATTTCGCTTTGGCCTGGAGTACTACCAGGGGTCAAATCTCAGCTTTTGGTGTTCCCTTTTTTTTGCTGGGTGGTGGTCTTATTCCTCCTATAAGTTTCCCAGTGACTCCGTGGGATATGTGAGGAGAGTTTGAGTTGAAGTTCACCTTTGGAACATGTTACATGTTCCACCTGTATTTAGGATGGAGCATGTTCCAGTACCTGTCCTACATCAGTGCTTTATGGGCTTTCAGGATCAGTTATCTGTCTCTTGGATGTACAAGGCTGCCACCTGATGTTCTGTTTAAATATTTAAGTTCTACCAAGTGAATGGACCGGCTTTGGTCACAAGTTTCTCATGATTCACCCCTGTTGTTGCCTTCTAGCAAAACTGAGCAATACAGGAAATTGGAGGGGTTATATTCAAGTGTCCATTCAGGGTTCTTTTTTTTGGGGGGGGGGGGGGGGGGAATGGTGTCCAAACTCCTAACAGCAGCAGCATACATCAGTTTTTCTGCATTCTCTTCCTATGTCCTGTAATGTACTTTAAAAAAATGTTTTAAAATAAGTCAATATTTTTTCTTGATTATTGCTAGTGAGCACCTAGCCTAAGGCGTACGTTTAATAAACTGTGTTAATGCTTGAATTATCACAGTTCTCTGAACACTGTCTAACACAGCCAAGTTTCATTCCTGCTCTGAGGCTGTTTGATACTCGGCGTAGTGTAAGGCTTGGTTCACACTATGTGGGCTGGTTGCAGGAATTGTATCTGTTCCCACACGCACAGCTGAACTGTGTTGCTCTTATATAAGGGGGGAGCTACCATTCATTCTGAATGGCACCCCCATGTGTGTTGGCTCACAGCACATTTGTAGTTGCTGGAACAACAGGGTCAAAAACGTGATCCACATTAAAGTATCATAGGCTATGCCTCTTAACTGTTTAAAAATATAAAATAAACACATGTAAAAGCACATGCACACCCTTACTAATATTATAAAGCATATAATCTATATTTTTTTCTAATCTACTATTCCCCTAAAGTCCTCCACCCTAAAGGACCATAACTAAGTTATTGGGTTAGAGGAAAACTAAAAAAAAAAAACACATTTAAAGTATATACACACCTTCATTAACCACTTCAATACCGGGTACTTTTACCCCCTTCCTGCCCAGGCCAATTTTCAGCTTTCTCACACTTTGAATGACAATTGCGTGGTCATAAAATGCTGTACCAAAACTAAATTTTTATCATTTTGTTCACGCAACTAGAGCTTTTTTGGTGGTAGTTAATCACCACTGAGTTTTTTTTTATTTTTTGCTAAATTACAAATAAATACTGAAACTTTTGGGGAAAAAACACATTTTTCTTTTTCGGTTTATAAAATTTTGCAAATAAATAATTGCTCTTCATAAATTAAGGTCAAGATATATTCTGCTACATTTCTTTGGTGAAAGTAACCCTAACCAGTATTTATTAGTCTGTAGCAAATTAGTTCACAAATTATGGTATATATCTAAATATATTATAATATATACCATATATATATATATATATATATATATATATATATATATATATATATATATATATATATATATATATATATATATATATATGGTATATAATAAATATATCTGAAAATTGATCAATCAATTGGCAAAAACAAATAAATATCTCTTTCCACAAGTATAAGTGAAACATGACCTTGAATATGTGACAAACTACAGATAATTGTGAAGTGATTCTTTAAGAAGAAAAAATTCCCGTGCTATTTATCAAGATCTCTAAAAACACACTGTGTATATACAAATGTCAAACCAATCAAATTATATATGTGTTAACTGAGAACATAAAGTCCATGCAAGTGAATCTGTGCTGATGTGATCTTCACTCCAGTGAAAAATGAACAGAAATCCTCAAATGGCAGCACTGCCTGCTCACCTCCACACATTGACCCACACTGGGCCACAGGGCTATAATAAACAGTAACAGATCCTCTCCACTCCTCATCGCAGGGACCATGGGATAGGAAAAAGACCTCTGCTCAGCACACCTTATTCACGCCTCCTCCACTCAAGGTAACATATATAGGGTATAAAGTAAGAAACCTTCCATGGTCCATCAGAGTTGAAGTGACGTGACGCAACGCGTTGGTACGTCATTTCCGTTACGTGGTGACGCACTTCCGGCAGTGGCCATCTTGCTACACCCAGTGTACCATGCAGTACACCCATAGCATGTGGTGAAAGGCGATTGTTACTGGGGATACATGTGAGTGCTTTACCAACTTTTATTTGCAATTTAAATAAAAAGTTACTGCACCATGGAAGGTTTCTTACGTTATACCCTATATATGTTACCTTGAGTGGAGGAGGAGTGAATAAGGTGCGCTGAGCAGAGGTCTTTTTCCTATCCCATGGTCCCTGTGATGTGGAGTGGAGAGGATCTGTTACTGTTTATTATAGCCCTGTGGCCCTGTGTGAGTCAATGTGTGGAGGTGAGCAGGCTTTGCTGCCATTTGGGGATTTCTGTTCATTTTTCACTGGAGTGAAGATCACAGCACAGATTCACTTGCATGGACTTTATGTTCTCAATTAACACATATATAATTTGATTGGTTTGACGTTTGTATATACACAGTGTGTTTTTAGAGATATTGATAAATAGCACGGGAATTTTTTCTTCTTAAAGAATCACTTCACAATTATCTGTAGTTTGTCACATATTCAAGGTCATGTTTCACTTATACTTGTGGAAAGAGATATTTATTTGTTTGCAATTATTTGTCACTGAGCACTATTGTGTGTGCATGGCTAGTAATATATAATATTTATCTGTATTTAATAGGATTTATAGCGCTTCACTATTTACAGTTACTTTGAATTTCTCCCTAGTCTTGCCTATGGCGAGGTACCCCAGACAGGTAAGTTGAGCAAGCATCCTACTGCGTTCAAAGCACGCAAAAGTAATGGGGTCACTAGAAAACCAGAATCAGTCTGCAGCTGCTTCAGGTGGGCATCGACAAAGATCAGCCTCGTGCATCAAGCCAGGTAGAGGTCTCCGCAGCAGTATAAAAAGAAAAATGGGCCTGTCCTTTTTATGTTATTTGGAGCCTTGACAGGTAGAGTATGGCATAAGAGGCCTGCAGGCGTTGCAATCTCTTCTGAACCTCGTTGAATTTTGTTCTGTTACGCTGAAGCCCAGCCGAAAAGTCCAGATAGAATTAAACCCTCACCCCATTATAATAAACGGTGTGACATTCTCGAGCCAAATGTAAGACCGTTTCACTGTCATGGTAGTTGAGAAGGCGTAGCAGCATAGGCCTAGGAGGTTGGCCTGGCTGGAGGGATCTGGTAGGGGTCCGATGGGCTTGCTGCACGGAAAAGTGAGGTGAGAAAGGAATCTTTGCCAAAAGAAACAAGTAACCAGCGTTCAGCAAAATCTGTGGGATCTCAACCCTCAACCTTTTCTGGGAGATTCACTACTCGGATGTTAATGTGCCACATACGGTTTTCCATGTCCTCTGCCCGCAGGATATTCTCCCGAGCTATCCGTTTAGTTGTCTGAGAATCACGTAGGAGTGGAGCAACCTTGTCTTCCAAGTCGCTGATGCGGCCCTCTGTCGCAGTGCTGCGGTCTCTGATCTTCTGAAAGTCCTGCTGTATCAATGCCACCTCCTCAGTTAGCCCCCCAAGGTGGGCTTTTAACTTGTCTACTGAGGCGGTGTATTTATGTACTGCTTTCACTATTTCTCTTAAGAGTGGGTTGCTGTTTGTTAGAAGGGCTCTGCTCTGAGTCATCTTGTGACTGAGCATCCTGTTCTGTCATAATGGCGTCAGTCCTCAATAATTGGCCTCCCTCCTCCTCCTGTATGTCAGTAGGGGAGTAACATGTCGATTGTGCTGCATGAGAATGGAACTTTTGTGTGTAATATAGCATGTCCCTAGGAGCTTCTTTAGTGGAGGGTTTGGGGTTTTAGGTCTAGTACGCGGAGTCCTTCTTGGATTTATCCACTCCACGTGCATTCCGGAGGGGCAGTGTGGTGGCTGTGCCATGTTGGGAGTCATGGGCTGCACCATCCTCGTTCGGGACATTGTCCAAGCAAAAGTCCAGGCAACTTGCACAGGGGAGCACTTAGCACTCTCAGGAGCCGAAGTGGGAAGTTCAGTGACCGGGGAAAGGATCAGATACAGGATCATACGTATAAAAGTGTAGCGCTAAAAGAATAAACTAATACAATATTAGTGCAATCCTAGCTGTATATGCGTAAAGCTAGATGTGAAATTGCTTCCAATACAATATAAAAATGGAAAATAAAAGGGAGTCCCAATTCCAAGAATTTAAAATGTCAAAGGTGCAACCATGAATCTTCAATTGCTGGATGACCAAACGTTCTCTGTGTGAAACGTGTCACCCCACTCCATGCTCAAAGAAGGCTTACCAAATGTATTTGACCATCATGTTATAGTGTGGTCAAAATCAGCTCAAGAATGATAATTAAGCAACTGCTCCAGCCTCCTCCATAGCATCCAAATGTGGTTCAAATAACGTTCGCCCACTCTGTATTGACCGTCAATGCAAGCGTTGTCAGGCATAAAAGTGGCATGTGCATGAAATGAGAGAGCTGTGGAGCCAGTTTGAGAAGCCACACTGTTGAGTCCCGCGGTGTTGTTTTCCTTCCAGCCTCGGGAAGCAGGTAAAGTAGAGGAAAACTGGCAGAGAGGTGTACACTCCCCCATACATTGAGTGAGCAGTAACATCCGGTTAACTGGGTGGTCGTGTCACCTCTCCATAGAAAATGGAACTTTGCATGTGCCAGATAGCGGAGAAAAAATAAATCTACGATAAAATACTAGAATCTAAAAACTATGCATTTTATTGGTTCATCAATAAAAAGTGAAGACACACTTCTCATATTTAAAATTAAAACAGTCTATATAGATAACGTCAACAGGTGGTGTGGAATCATATCACAAAAAAAGTGTAGGATTAACGCGTTTCGCTATAATTGCTTCCTCAGGATCCACTCTTCCGATGAAGCACTATAACAATATAAAATATACACTCATAGAATACAAAAACTAAAATAGACAAACATCAACTAAACTAATAATCACTAACAGTGGACAGAAGTTGGGAGACAAAAACAAAAGACAAAACAAATCCACAAAAAGCAAAAGAAACCCCAGGACTGGAAAAGGCGACCCATGGGGGGACAACTAGGTAGAGGGCCCAACCGAAGGGACACACTAAGGATACAGGGTGCATATAAAATAATATTTGTATTGTAACACCCAATATTACCTGCGAATATATTAAACGTTGAATTCTAATTCAAGGATGCTTATTTGTATGAGAAAAGGACAGTTGACCCCCGTATGGTTGTTCCAAGTACTTATTATAAAGGTACTAGTATGTAGTCCTAAATGATGGCAAGAACATACAACAAATATAACTTAGCTGCTAGTCATCATGCATATTCGTACTTTCCCTTGCCACACATTCTCAGCTCATATCTTTAAGTACCAGATCAACATACAGATAGCAAACCTGTACGTCGAGATGGCTGGTGACAGCTTACACCAATTATCCAGATATACCGTGTCCGCCATACACTAGCCAATCAAAAGAACGGCCACCAGAACTTAAAATTGGCCTAAAACATGCAAAAAAAAAAACCAGGACTGGCTAGCTTTACCCAG
Organism: Staurois parvus; assembly: GCF_062004578.1. Classification (NCBI taxonomy): domain Eukaryota; kingdom Metazoa; phylum Chordata; class Amphibia; order Anura; family Ranidae; genus Staurois; species Staurois parvus. The sequence continues at coordinate 10,814,852 of NW_028318040.1, read as the reverse complement.
ATGAAATAAAGAGTTGACATAGTCCAGCTGATGCATCAAGCATAGGTTGTAAAATACAATGAAGCAGAAGGGGTCTACACTTACCAAACGCTACCACCATGTCTATCCAGAATTTGAAAAATGACCACCAAAAGAGTGAGAGCTACTCCTAGTTACATATATATATATATATATATATATATATATATATATATATATATATACAGGGCTTGAAAAAGCCGCTCGCCAAATGCGTGGAGAAATTCCTATGTGGAGAACTGCGAGCGGTGAGCACAGATGAAGCATGGAGCGACTGCACCTGCGCTCCAAGCCTCATTGTGAAGTTGAGTTTACAACTTCCGGTTTCCAGCTTCTGCGGCACCGCCACCGAGGAGACAGGTACAGGAGAGGTCCGCTCTCCTACGCTGAGAGGAGACACCCTCTCCACTGACTCAGGGGGACTCGGGGGGGGGGGGGGGGGGGGGACAGTAAGTATTGTATACAACATGTGATATCACTATAATGGAGTACTGGGGAGCAGGGATATGCATTACTCAGTAATGTATATCCCAGCTCCCCTGTACTCCATTATAGTGATATGACATGCATACAGTAATGTATGTTCCAGCTCCCCTGTACTCCATTATAGTGATATGACATGTATACAGTAATGTATATCCCAGCTCCCCTGTACTCCATTATAGTGATATGACATGTATACAGTAATGTATATCCCAGCTCCCCTGTACTCCATTATAGTAATGACATGTATACAGTAATGTATATCCCCCCTCCCCTGTACTCCATTATAGTGATATGACATGTACACAGTAATGTATCTCCCAGCTCCCCTGTACTCCATTATAGTGATATGACATGTATACAGTAATGTATATCCCCCCTCCCCTGTACTCCATTATAGTGATATGACATGTACACAGTAATGTATTTCCCAGCTCCCCTGTACTCTATTATAGTGATATGACATGCATACAGTAATGTATGTTCCAGCTCCCCTGTACTCCATTATAGTGATATGACATGTACACAGTAATGTATTTCCCAGCTCCCCTGTACTCCATTATAGTGATATGACATGTATACAGTAATGTATTTCCCAGCTCCCCTGTACTCCATTATAGTGATATGACATGCATACAGTAATGTATGTCCCAGCTCCCCTGTACTCCATTATAGTGATATGACATGTACACAGTAATGTATGTCCCAGCTCCCCTGTACTCCATTACAGTGATATGACATATATATAGTAATGATTACTGTATACATGTCATATCATGGAGTAACTTTTTGGCCTTGAAATAGGAGAAGATCCCTTGGACTGGCCTTAGCTCGCTGATATGCCCGTTTCAATGGCTGTCCTCCATCTCAAATGTTTCTAGGTTGGAGCAATTTTTACTGATTCTCACGTATTGTCCAAAAGGGATTCCTCTAATTACATGTCGCGGATGGGCGCTGTGTGCATGCAAAAGGTAATTGCTTGCCATTGGTTTACACATACAACCTGGTGACTATTCTATTTTCCACATCTTTCTGTATATATATATATATATATACAGTTGTGACCAAAATTATTCAACCCCCAATGCTGTAAAGGGGTTTAGGGACTATAGTGTACATTTGGAATTGTATTCAGAATCAAATCCTACAAGGACGTTGTAACTACCCAAATGCAACTAAAATGACATCAATTGTTTATGTAATACAGTAGTAAATGGTTCTTATGTGGTTTCTTCATTGCCACAATTATTCAACCCCTTAAAGACTACCACTCTGAAGAACAGAGGTTCATACAGGTGCTTTCCATCAGGTATTGAAAACACCTGTGGATGTCACCGAGCAGCAATCAAGCATAATAAGCACCAATTAGGCAGCTTTAAAATGACTGTGATACTCAGCTCCTTCTAGACATTTACTGGTGTGGTTACAAACATGGTGAAGGCAAGAGAATGGTCCAGGAAGACAAGAGAAGAGGTGATTTCTCTTCACAGGAAGGGCAATGGCTATAAGAAGATTGCAAAGATGTTAAACATACCAAGAGACACCTTAGGAAGCATCATTCGCAAATTCAAGGCAAAGGGCACTGTTGAAACGCTACCTGGTCGTGGCAGAAAGAAGATGCTGACTTCGACTGCTGTGCGCTACCTGAAGCGTAGAGTGGAGAGAAGTCCCCGTGTGACTGCTGAGGAACTGAGAAAAGATTTGTCAGATGTGGGTACAGAAGTTTCAGCCCAGACAATAAGACGCACACTGCGTAATGAAGGCCTCCGTGCCAGAACTCCCAGGCGTACCCCCTTGCTGTCTCCAAAGAATAAGAAGAGTCGACTGCAGTATGCCAAAAGCCATGTGGACAAACCACAAAAGTTGTGGGATAGTGTTCTGTGGACTGATGAAACAAAATTAGAACTGTTTGGGCCCATGGATCAACGCTATGTTTGGAGGAGGAAGAACAAGGCCTATGATGAAAAGAACACCTTGCCTACTGTGAAGCATGGTGGAGGGTCAATCATGCTTTGGGGCTGTTTTGCTTCTGCAGGTACAGGGAAGCTTCAGCGTGTGCAAGGTACCATGAATTCTCTTCAGTACCAGGAGATATTGGATGGAAACGTGATGCAGTCCGTCACACACCTGAGGCTTGGGAGACGTTGGACCTTTCAACAGGACAATGATCCCAAGCATACCTCCAAGTCCACTAGAGCATGGTTGCAGAGGAAAGGCTGGAACATTTTGGAGTGGCCATCGCAGTCACCAGACTTAAATCCGATTGAGAACCTCTGGTGGGACTTAAAGAAAGCAGTTGCAGTGCGCAAGCCTAAGAATGTGACTGAACTGGAGGCCTTTGCCCATGAAGAATGGGCGAAGATACCCGTAGATCGCTGCAAGACACTTGTGTCAAGCTATGCTTCACGTTTAAAAGCTGTTATAACTGTAAAAGGATGCTGTACTAAGTACTAAGATTGAATGTCACTTGGGGGTTGAATAAAACTGATAATGCTGTGAGCACAGAAAAGACATTTGTGGTTATTTCATTATAACTGTTATGTTATATTTGTCTGACCTACAAGTGCCTCTTTAATGTAAATGTAAGCAAGATGACTGAATGATCAAAAGCAATGTCAAACTGGCCAAAACACTCAATTTCAGTGGGGGTTGAATAATTTTGGTCACAACTGTATATATATATATATATATATATATATATATACACAGTGGGGCAAAAAAGTATTTAGTCAGCCACCAATTGTGCAAGTTCTCTCACTTAAAAAGATGAGAGAGGCCTGTAATTGGCATCATAGGTAGACCTCAACTATGAGAGACAAAATGAGAAAAAAAATCCAGACAATCACATTGGCTGATTTGGGAAGAATTTATTTGCAAATTATGGTGGAAAATAAGTATTTGGTCAATATCAAAAGTTCATCTCAATACTTTGTTATATATCCTTTGTTGGCAATGACAGAGGTCAAACGTTTCTTGTAAGTCTTCACAAGGTTGGCACACACTGTTGCTGGTATGTTGGCCCATTCCTCCATGCAAATCTCCTCTAGAGCAGTGATGTTTTGGGGCTGTCGCTGGGCAACACGGACTTTCAACTCCCTCCAAAGGTTTTCTATGGGGTTGAGATCTGGAGACTGGCTAGGCCACTCCAGGACCTTGAAATGCTTCTTACGAAGCCACTCCTTCGTTGCCCGGGCGGTATGTTTGGGATCATTGTCATGTTGGAAGACCCAGCCACGTTTCATCTTCAATGCCCTTGCTGATGGAAGGAGGTTTGCACTCAAAATCTCACGATACATGGCCCCATTCATTCTGTCCTGTACATGGATCAGTTGTCCTGGTCCCTTTGCGGAGAAACAGCCCCAAAGCATGATGTTGCCACCCCCATGCTTCACAGTAGGTATGGTGTTCTTTCGATGCAACTCGGCATTCTCTCTCCTCCAAACACAACGAGTTGTGTTTCTACCAAACAGTTCTATTTTGGTTTCATCTGACCATACGACATTCTTCCAATCCTCTTCTGGATCATCCAAATGCTCTCTAGCAAACTTCAGACGGGCCCGGACATGTACTAGCTTAAGCAGGGGGACACGTCTGGCACTGCAGGATCTGAGTCCCTGCTGGCGTAGTGTGTTACTGATGGTAGCCTTTGTTACGTTGGTCCCAGCTCTCTGCAGGTCATTCACTAGGTCCCCCCCGTGTGGTCCTGGGATTTTTGCTCACCGTTCTTGTGATCATTTTGACCCCACAGGGTGAAATCTTGCGTGGAGCCGCAGATCGAGGGAGATTATCAGTGGTCTTGTATGTCTTCCATTTTCTAATTATTGCTCCCAGAGTTGATTTGTTCACACCAAGCTGCTTGCCTATTGCAGATTCAGTCTTCCCAGCCTGGTGCAGGTCTACAATTTTGTTTCTGGTGTCCTTCGACAGCTCTTTGGTCTTCACCATAGTGGAGTTTGGAGTGTGACTGTTTGCAGTTGTGGACAGGTGTCTTTTATACAGATAACAAGTTCAAACAGGTGCCATTGATACAGGTAATGCGTGCAGGACAGAGGAGCCTCTTAAAGAAGAAGGTACAGGTCTGTGAGAGCCAGAAATCTTGCTTGTTTGTAGGTGACCAAATACTTATTTTCCACCATAATTTGCAAATAAATTCTTTCCAAATCAGCCAATGTGATTGTCTGGATTTGTTTTCTCATTTTGTTTCTCATAGTTGAGGTCTACCTATGATGCCAATTACAGGCCTCTCTCATCTTTTTAAGTGGGAGAACTTGCTCAATTGGTGGCTGACTAAATACTTTTTTGCCCCACTGTATATATATATATATATATATATATAGATATAGATCTAAAAATGGAAGTTCAGATCTATCCCAGGTTAAAGTGAAGAACAAATTGTAAGAATTCACATAAAAAAAAATCAAACTCCTGTAACAAATCAACAGATCCTGACCAGAAAATCAAAATATTGTCCATGTATCTCTGCCATGGGTCGATATGGCGGAGGTACACGGACGGTTCACCACAAGATAACCAACGCTCCCACTCACCCAGGTTCAGGTTAGCATACGACGAGACGCACTTGATCCCCATTGCAACCCCCTGCATCTGGAGGTAGTGGGAGCCGTTGAAGACGAACACATTATGTGTGAGAATAAATCTCAGAAACTGCAAAATGAAGGCATTGTACAGGTGCTGATCATTCCTACATTCATTAAGGAACGATTCAACAACTGCTATTCCTTTCTCATGTGAAATGTTGGAGTAGAAAGACTCAACATCAATGGATGCAATGATAGTATTGTTCGTTACACAGGTCCCCTCAAATATCATTAAGACATGCATTGTATTCTTCAAATAGGTAAGCCTCCACATGGAGTCTTAATTGTTCATCTACTAATGAGCTAGCATTTTCCATGAGGTAGTGGATTCCAGAGACAATCGGTCTCCCAGGGAGAGTCTTCAATAGAATTGTGTACCTTAGGTACTGCATAGAAGGTGGGCGTACTCGTGTTTTCCACTAGTAAAAATTTGGTCAGTTCTCTTGTAATGATCCCTTCCTGGTAGGCACCTCTGACCACTTGAGAGAATTCATATTTGTTCCCATCCAATACACGATAATACCAAGCTTTATTATCCAAAATGCGATTACACATCCTAACATAGTGAGAATTGTTCATAAGTACAATGTTACACCCTTTGTCTGAGGATTTTATTATTATTTCCTTGTTGTTTTCTAAATTGTAAGGAGCTTGGCACAAACCAGGGGAGAGATTTTTTTGGAAATCTTAGTATTTGACACAAAGCAGATGTAGGTGCTGCTTCCACAGAAAAAAATCCCTGTGTCTTTGAGCCCCAGTAGAATCTCTGAGGCCATTGGAAAGTCCTTGATTAGGACATGCATGCTGGTGCAGTCCCCAAAGCTCTAAGCACATACAGCTCAATATCCTGTGGATATAGGACAGACATCAGGAGTGCTGGACCAGGAAATCCTTCTGTCCCATAAATTAGAAGGTCTTGACAACAAATCTCAGTCTGTTGGCCTGGAGAGGTGTTCAGGAGAACCTCTGTCTTACTTTGCATGGTGTGAGACTTGTAAGGTTCTTACCAAATAGTATGTCATGGAGCACATTTTAGCTTTTCTATAGTCTGGTGTAAAGCTATCTGTTGCCTTAAGTCCATCAAGGGACAGATCTCGGCCCTGGCCATTTTATTTCAGGGATCTATCACATCTCATTCCTCGGTTAAAGCCTTTGTGTAGAGTGTCACACAGATTACTCTGCCTGTACAACTCCCCATCCCCCCTTGTCCTTGTGGGACCTTAACTTGGTCCTGTTTGTTTTAAAGTTTTCTCACTTTGAACCTCTCCAAGAGATTCCTTTTTTTGCTCTTTACATGTAATGGTTGCCATTACCTCAGGTCGCAGGGTCTCGGAGTTGGCTACATTCTCCTTAAGGGAATCCTTCCAGGTTCTTCATCGGGATTAGGTGGTGTTGATGCTTTGGTCCTCTTTCTTTTTTAAGCTGGTTTCTTCTTTCCACCTAAATCAGGACATTCTGTTGGCAAATTGTTGTCCTAATCCTAAGCATCGTAAGGAGAAGGTACTTCACTCTTTGGATGTTGAGTTGTTCAAATTGTTCTTAGGCAACCGCCTAATTTGCCTAATTAGAGAGCTGCCTCTGCCTGTCTGTTCTGAGCCTGTTTTGGAAGTACAGCTCTTGGTAGGCCCATGTTGTCCTAATCCTAAGGAGAAGGTACTTCACACTTTGGATGATATTTGCGTTGTTCAAGTTGATCTGAAGGCCACTGCTTCATTCAGTTGAATTCCTTCTTTATTTTACATGAGGGTACTTGCAGGTGTTTGGCAACTTCTCGATCCACTATCTCTACATTGATTTGTCAGATCATTTCTAAGACTTATGGTATCCAGGGCAAGGTTCTTCTTTCTTGGTCAAGGCCCATTCTACCAGGAGTGTCAGTGCTTCTTGGGCTATTCAACATCAAGCTTCTGTTGCTCAAGTTTCTAAGGCTGCTACCTAGCCTTTACTTCACAGGGCGCCATTGTTGGGCAAAAGGTCTTGCAGGAAGCCTTGTAGTGGAGTTACGCCGTGCTCTGTTTTGAGTTTTTGAAAGCACTGGCATTGTTTTGTTATCTTGTCACGTTCAGCACTTTGGGACATTCCAAGTAGTTATGAATGTTAACTTTTCCTGTGTCCTGTGATGTGCAATTTAAGAAACTTGTGGTTTACCTGTAAAATCATTTTCTTGAAGTACATCACAGGACCCAGAGATCCCCTACTAAATCCTGGGAGAAAGTAGAAGAAACCTGGATCTGTGACGTATTCAGTACTGCTAAGCTTATACCATTTAAGTTATTACATCAAATTTCCTATATTATGGATAAGCTGAATCAAATTGCACTTATAAAAAATCTTTCTTGCCCTAGGAGTTTGGATTTGCTGGCTCTCCTATTGTAGTGTCCCCCCCCCCCAAGAGCTACTGAGTATGTTCGGTTCCCTGTCTGTTCTGAGCCTGTTTTGGAAGTACAGCTCCTGGCAACACCACTGTGAAAACCTTGACCAGGAGGACCAGGATCAGAGTTTAAAAATCAATTCCAGCTCTGAGACATCTTTCCTCAAGTGAGCTGAAGTGGACTATCAAGATGCTGGACTAACCGACTGTTGGGTTCTCAATAGCTGGGAACTGGGTTTAACTCTTGATATGAATTTTTATAAACAATAAAATCCCCTTTAATATCTCATTTCACCAGAACAGCACCAATCATCGCTGGCTTGAAAGGGGGTCTGCGGTCAGTGAGGATTACAGGAGGCATCAGAAGAGAGTGAAGTCTCCTCCTACAAGAATATTCAGCGCTAGGCTGGCCACATCTTCATGTCATGTGATCTCTGCATTCCACTATTAAAGGTAGATGGCAGTTTCATGCTAATTAAAAACAAATTGCATTTATATTTTATTTGTGCTGATCCGTTATTTTTAATATCATGGCTTTATTATCACTTTTAGATCCTTTTTTTTGCGCAAGAGCAAGATTTCCATAGGATGGTTCAGCAACAGAAAAAAATTCCCATTGGATTGGTGTTGAAAACTGGGAAAGGTCTCTTTAACAGATGAATAATATTTTGAGCAATTATGTTTCAGGCAAGGGAATAGATTCTACTGCACTGTACCTAAACAAGTTTAAAATACAATTAATATTCTCTTATCAAAGTATAAAATTGTCTACACAAGCAGAGTCTGTCATGAAAAGTTTGCCAAGATTTGGCAACCTTGTCTGGACTCCACAGCAACAGCAGATATTCAGTTTCCTACTGTCTGTATTTAGTTCAGAAATGATTTGTTGTTAGGCATTTTCCCTGGATTTATCCAGCCCCTTTTTTATTGTACTTATGTAAACCTAAATAAACACTAAAAATGTATTTTAATTTGTGTTTACTTGGGGATATCTACCTGTCTGGAAATTTCTCATTCTATCTAGAACACAAAAAGGTAACGCAAATCCAGGGGAATTGCTAGGACTGTGAAATACCTGGGGCAAACTTAGGCACCCAGAGGAGAGGAATGAGGTGCAGAATACCATGCCAAAATTTAGGTGTAGCCAAATTGAGCTATTAGTGAAAAGGGCCTAAAGGTTGGTAAAAGCGGTAGTAAACTGTGAGAAATTTTTTTTAAAAAGTCTCCTTGCAGCTTAGAGCATAATGTGCTATCATGCGTAGCATACTAGCACATTATGAATGACTTGCCTGAAAACTAAGCCATCCAGCGGAGTGCGGTCACCGCTCCTCGAGGCTTCTATTTTCACCCGATCTTCCTTCCGGGTTTGGGAGCTGCGGCGATCTGATTGGCCGGGCCGTGATCTCATTACTCCAGCACATGTACGGAGGGAGTTTCAGCCGCTGCACTGCTCTCTCAATGGATACCATTGAGCGCGCAGTGCGCATGCCCCGGTGACATCACCAGTGCTTCTAGAGTTAATATCACTTAAAAGGTGCATGCTTAGGAGATATTTACAGTACCTACAGGTAAGCCTTATTAAATATGCAAAAAAGGAGTTTGCTTCCACTTTAACCTCTTGCCAACTGCGCTATAGCTGAATGACGGCTACAGTGCTGTTGTCCAGTTCTGGGAGGGCGTCATATGACGTCCTCCCAGAATGCGCACCAGGCGCTCCCAGTGATCGCTGTGGCCTATGGACACAGCTGATCACGTGATGTGGTAAAAGGCCAATGACATAGCAAATCACCAGGTAAATACAATTGCCAGTTATCCGGCTGCACTTTCCTCACGCTGTCAGTGTGAGGAAAGTACTGCCGAGAACCGGGAATTGTCAGCGAACAGATTGGCACTGATGATCAGTGCCCTGATGATCAGAGCACAGCAGTGCTGCCCACCTGTGTCCAGCAGTGCCACCCACCTGTTCCCACCTGTGTCCAGCAGTGCTGCTCAGCAGTGCTGCTCAGCAGTGCCGCAAGTCAGTGACCAGCAGTGTCACCTATCAGTGCAGCCTCATCAATGCACATCGGTGAAGGAGAAAAATTACCTGTTTCCAAAATTTTATAGTAGAACCAAAAAAAAATAGCGCAAAAAATAAAAACACCCAGCGGTGATTAAATACCACCAAAAGAAAGCTCTATTTGTGTGAAAAAAATGATAAAAATGTCATATGGGTGCAGTATTGCATGACCACGCAATTGTCATTCAAAGTGTGACAGCACTGGAAGCTGAAAATTGGCCTGGGTAGGAAGGGGGTATAAGTGCCCAGTAGGCAAGTGGTTAGCTAAAACCTGACCCAGCTCACTGTAGAAAATATGCTTTAATTACTGTACCAGTCTCACAGACACATACAAACCTCAGCACAATCATTAAAAAAATAAAACTCTTCCATTGCATATGCATTTCTGCACACATCCTACCCTAAAGAAGAACTTCATTAAAGTAGCCAGTGACTACTTGTCAACTTGTAATAAAAACTTTGGTTGGGAGTATGTAATGTATAATAGCATAAAGAGTGCAGGGGTCAGAATTACTGAGTGTAACGGTCAGGAGTATTTCATATACAGACCAGTGTACAGAGTGCAGGGGTCAGGAGTATATAATGTACAGAGTGTAGCTGGTGGGTATTGCACAGAGTGCAGGGTCAGGAGTGCATCATGTACATAGAGTACACAGAGTGCAGAAATCCGTAACATATATGAGGTGTGACAATTTAATTCCTGGAATTAAGTCACACAACCATTCACACTCGAGCGTATTCTGACATGTTTTAACCTGCACTCATCTGGGTCACAGACCAGTTGACTCTTTATGGAGTAGTAGACAAAATAACCCTTGTGTGCATTGCACTGTTGGAGGAAAATGAGCGACAGGAATCTGGAGCAGCAGATTAACTTAAAATTTTGTGTGAAAATTAGCAAAAGTGCTTATTGGCTTATGGTGAACATTCCATAAAGAAATCAAGTGTTTTTGACTGTCATAGGCAGTTTAAGGAGGGGTGGGAAGACATCCACATTGACACAAAAAGTGGGCAGCGAAAAATGCAAAGGACGGATGCAAATGTTGACAGAATTCATCCCCTTGTACGTTCAGACTGAAGATTGAGTAAGTATGAGAATGATGGCAGAAGGATTGAACATGAACAGGAAACAGTGCAACAGATTCCAATGGACGTTTTGGGAATTTCCAGAAAGATGGTTCCTCAGATCTTAACAGAAGATTAGAAAGAACATTTTCAAATTTCATCCAATCTTTTGAAGAATACAGAAGTGTTTGATGAAACGTAGTGTTCCCAGTATGATCCAGAAACAAAATTCCATAGCATACAAATGTTCTCTAGTTCCTGGCCGAGTAATTCATTCCAAAACTTGACCAACCATCTTTTTCACCTGACTTACCACCCTGTGACTTTTGGCTGTTTTCAAAATTAAAAAGTGCCTGAAAAGGACGCAGATTTGATGATATTCCAGACATCAAATGTGCCACGACAAACATACTGACCAGTGATCTGGAAATTGAATGCTAGGAATGTTTCTGGCAGTAGCACAGTCATTTAGAAAAGTATGTTGCTACACAAGGGGACTACTTTGATGGTGACAACAGCTGCTAATGTATAGGAAAGCAAACTTCTTTTTTTTTACAGTCCATTCTGGCAATTAAATTGTCCATCTCATAGAGTACATGGACTGACAGCATAGCTCTATCCTTTCCCCTGTACAGTCCCCCCACCCCCAAATCTCTCACAGTACAGCTCTCTCTTTCCCACATTACAGACCTCCCTCCAAACCCCACCAGTACAGATCTCTCATCATCCCCACCCCAGTCCTCCTAAGTGCAGACCTCCCCCTTCCCCCAGTATAGATTTTTCCTCTATATCCACTCACCGGACCTTACATACAGCGGCAGTGATCAGTGAATGGAAGTCCTGTACGTGACACTGCACATCAGTGCCGAGAAGGAGCTTTGGTGAAGCCTTCCTACTGCAGCAGTATCTGGGGTCTGGTAGGAGGGAACAAGCTGAAACTGCAGACCAAGTAGGACTACAGTGCCAAAAAACCCAAACAAACATTTGGGCATTTGTGTCCACAGATATGAGACATATACAGTTGTGTTCAAAATAATAGCAGTGTGTTGAAAAAAGTGAATAAAGCTCAAAATCCTTCTAATAGCTTTTATTTCCATACACACAAATGCATTGGGAACACGACACATTCTATTCCAAATCAAAACATGAAGAAAAATATATCAAATTTGTGGTGTTCCTCTAAAACAAATTGAAGAAAAGTGAATATTTGACTGTTCAAAAAATAGCAGTGTTTGTATTCTTCTTTACAGACTCAAACATTTACTATATAAACTGAAAAATGTTTGAAGATTTTGCTTTCCTTTGAATCACTTAATGAATATTTAGTTGTATAAGCACTGTTTCTGAGAACTACTGTACATCTGTGTTGCATGGAGTCAACCAACTTCTGGTACCTGTGAACAGGTATTCCAGCCCAGGATGATTGGACTACATTCCACAGTTCTTCTCTATTTCTTGGTTTTGCCTCAGAAACTGCATTTTTGATGTCACCCCACAAGTTTTCTATTGGATTAAGATCCGGGGATTGGGCTGGCCACTCCATAACATCAATCTTGTTGGTCTGGAACCAAGATGTTGCACGTTTACTGGTGTGTTTGGGGTCATTGTCTTGTTGGAACACCCATTTCAAGGGCATTTCCTCTTCAGCATAAGGCAGCATAACCTCTTCAAGTATTCTGATGTATTCAAACTGATCCATGATCCCTGGTATGCGATAAATAGGCCCAACACCGTAGTATGAGAAACATCCCCATATCATGATGTTTGCACAACCATGCTTCACTGTCTTCACAGTGTACTGTGGCTTGAATTCAGTGTTTGGGGGTCATCTGACAAACTGTCTCCGGCCACTAGACCGAAAAAGAACAATCTTACTTTCATCAATCCACAAAATGTTGCGCCATTTCTCTTTAGGCCAGTCAATGTGCTCTTTGGCAAATTGTAACCTCTTCAGCACGTCTTTTTTTCAATAGTGGGACTTTACGGGGGCTTCTTGCAGATAGCTTGGCTTCACATAGGCATCTTCTAATTGTAACAGTACTCACAGGGAACTTTAGACCTTCTTTGATCTTCCTGGAGCTGATTGTTGGCTGAGTCCTTGCCATTTTGGCTATTCTTCTATCCATTCGAATAGTTTTTCGCTTTCTTCCACGTCTTTCAGGTTTTGGTTGCAATTTTAAAGCATTTGCGATCATTTTAGCTGAGCAGCCTATCATTTTCTGCACTTCTTTATATGTTTTCCCCTCTCCAATCAACTTTTTAATCAAGGTAGGCTGATCTTCTGAACAATGTCTGGAACGACCCATTTTCCTCAGAATTTCAGAGAGAAATGCACTGTAACTATGTACAACATTTGCTGCCTTCCTTCCTTAAATAAGGGCAATAATTGCCACCTGTTTTTCAAAGAATGAATGACCTCACTAATAGAACTCCACACTGCTATTATTTTGAACATGCCCCTTTCAATTACACAGAATCAGCAGCATGCATGTCATGACTGTTGGGTCTGTTGGACTTCTATTACTCTACTACACCTGCTAGTAAATTATCTGCCATGTAGAAATATAATTTCTACCAAAAACAGTGATTGATCAGGTTAATGATGTCTGACTGCTATTATTTTGAACACAACTGTAGCATTTACCCTCACACCATAATATGAAACTGAACATTAATTCTTTTTTTCATTTAACCACTTGCCCTCCAGAGGATTTACCCCCCTTCCTGACCAGGCCATTTATTGCGCGGTCATGCAATGCTACACCAAAATTAAATTTATGTCCTTTTTTCCCCATGAATAGAGCTTTCTTTTGGTGGTAATTGATAACCTGTGTGTTTTTTATTTTTTGCTCTATGAAAAAAAAGGATGACAATTTTGAGAAAAGAACAACATTTTTGCTATTAAACATATCCACTAAAAAAATTTAGAAAATCAAATTTTGTCATAAATTTAGGCCAAAATGTATTCCGCTACATATCTTTGCTGAAAAACAAATCCCAATACGTGTAAATTAATTGGTTATGTGAAAGTTCTAGCATTTACAAATGGCGGTATATATACTGGAATATTTCTTTCACTAGTAATGGTGGTGATCAGCGACTTATAGCGGTACTGCGGTGGGCATTCTGACGCTGGGGGGGAACTGACTTGGTGACACTGACATCCCCAGTGACACCAGAACAGTGATCAGTGCTAATAAAAAGCACTGACACTGTATTAATGGCATTGGGCAGGAAGGGGTTAAAATGTGGGGCGATCAAAGGGTGAACTGTGTGCTTTGTGTGAGCTGTGTGTGTGCTTTCAACTGTAAGAACACTGCTTTGTATGGCTGTGTTATGTAGATCCATACAAAGCAGTGTACAGGAGCTGACAGGGGAGAGAACTGTATTGTTTATATTCACTTCCAGTGATCGCCATTACCAACGATATTGGTGATCACTGGATACCGGCAAGTAATCACCGTCTAGGACCCGGTGATTGACAGCCGAGGCTGCGAATAGTGGCACGGGTAGGGAGAACAGTTGGCTCGTGTACGCCCCCTACCTGGATATGCAAAATTTTGTATAGATACGTGATTTTGCACTCCCTGCCACCCTGTAGCAGTATATCTGGAAAGCGGTTAAAATATGCTTTACTATTTTTTTTGCGCAATTGATAGCCCCTGCGTGGGCGTGATTTTTTGCTCCTGTGTTAAACTGTTTAAAATGAATAAAAACCATTGAAATAAAAAAAACAAAATATGCTTTACTTATATTAATTTGTTTACATTATAAACAGACCTTGGCTAAAGGCTGATCCATTGATTTAGAAACCACGTGATTTCTTGTCTGTTAAAAATGTGTAACCAATTTAATAAAACTAGCCCTGACTTTTGCTCTTTTGGGCTGGCTCTCTAAATAAAAGCAGTTTTGAAAGTACATAATACGTTTCTTGTGGGACTCCACTGATGATAATGGGTCGATATTTCACTGTTCTTCCTGTTCTTCTCTGCATTCAGCTTTCATTTCGCCTTATAACATGCAATCAATTGTAAGTATTCTACCTCATGCCAGCCTCTTAGGGCCAGTGTCAGGCCTCATTCACACCATGTGCTAAGGAATTAGTTTTTCTGCACCTGTTTCTGAAAGGGCATGACGAAAACAATTGTCCTGTATGTGCCCTGTTCACACCACAACACTGGTATCATGGCAGATTTCCTTCTGCACAGAAATCTGAAACGTATGCAGTTTTCTGCTCCGAAACAAAAAAGATGTGACATCAACACTGGTATCTCTGCGCAGAAAAAAAATTACAGATACCAGTGTTATAGTGTGAGCAGGAAATATGCATATCTCTGCACATGGTCTGAACAAGCCTATCGCAATTCAAATCTGCATGTTTTTTCCCATCAGTTTGTATGCATGTATGATGTGAACATGGCTTTAAGGAGATTTTGTTTCTTACAAAACAGCTTTTACCTCATACAAGTCTGTGGGAATGGATAAACAGAGAAAGTAGACTAAAATGGTAGTAAACTAAATTGTTATAATTTTACCTACAGGTAAGCTTATAATAAAGCTTAATAATTGGGTAAAACAAACTACAACAAAATTACCTCTCCCAAGGTGGGAAGCCAGATCTCGACATTACTTATTAAATCACCGACTCACCTATCAGGCCTGGTTCTAGCTGGTCTTATATGGGGGTGCAGTAAAAAATGTCAGGGGGGCAGAGGATAAGAGGTCAGCAGGGAAGCATGCAAAAACAGGAATCAGTAGCGGAGTGTACTGGGGGTCAGCAGGGCAGAGGACAGGAATTATCAGAGCAAAGGGCACAGATCAGCAGTTTGTAGGCCAGTGTACAGGGGGATCAGCAGGGCAGAGGATCGGTGGTCAACAGAGTGGAGGACAGGGGTCAGTATGGTAGCATATTGCAGGTGTCAGTAGTTTGCAGGCCAGTGTACAGGGGGATCAGCAGGGCAGAGGACGGGTGGTCAACAGAGTGGAGGACAGGGGTCAGTATGGTAGTATATTGCAGGGGTCAGTCGTTTGTGGGCCAGTGTACAAGGGGATCAGCAGGGCAGTGGATGGGTGGTCAACAGAGTGGAGGACAGGGGTCAGTATGGTAGCATATTGCAGAGTCAGTAGTTTGTAGGCCAGTGTACAGGGGGATCAGCAGGGCAGAGGATGGGTGGTCAACAGAGTGGAGGACAGGGGTCAGTATGGTAGCATATTGCAGGGTCAGTAGTTTGTAGGCCAGTGTACAGGGGGATCAGCAGGGCAGAGGACGGGTGGTCAACAGAGTGGAGGACAGGGGATCAGTACAGTAGTGTATTGCAGGGTCAGTAGTTTGTAGGCCAGTGTACAGGGGGATCAGCAGGACAGAGGACGGGTGGTCAACAGAGTGGAGGACAGGGGATCAGTACAGTAGTGTATTGCAGGGTCAGTAGTTTGTAGGCCAGTGTACAGGGGGATCAGCAGGGCAGAGGACGGGTGGTCAACAGAGTGGAGGACAGGGGATCAGTACAGTAGTGTATTGCAGGGTCAGTAGTTTGTAGGCCAGTGTACAGCGGGATCAGCAGGGCAGAGGACGGGTGGTCAACAGAGTGGAGGACAGGGGTCAGTACAGTAGTGTATTGCAGGGTCAGCAGTTTGAAGGCCAGTGTACAGGGGGATCAGCAGGGCAGAGGACGGGTGGTCAACAGAGTTGAGGACAGGAGTCAGTTCAGTAGTGTATTGCAGGGTCAGCAGTTTGAAGGCCAGTGTACAGGGGGATCAGCAGGGCAGAGGACAGATAGCCAGAAAGGGAGTAGACAGGCGTCAGCCGTGACATACATGTTTTCAAAGGTAAACTTGGCCTCTAAATAGTATAAACAATATGTAAACGTTGACACTATTAACAATACTCATAACAAGTAATCTGACTTGCTTTACAATTAAAAAGTCAAAGCAGGATGACAAAATGTGAGCAGGACTGGGATTATGAAAGACATGGGGCACTGTGGGAAAGAACAGAAAAATAAATTCTGTGGCTGGCCAGTGGCAGGGTCTTAAGGGGAGATTGAACAGAATATGTTCCTGCTGTATACAATGCACACTTATACCACAATCCTTGTATCCACAAAATACTAAATACTGTGTCACAACTGACAGTCTCAAAGATACAAACCTCAGGACAAACGAACATTTTTTAAATTAAATGTTTCCATTTAATATGTTTTTTATGCACACAAAAAGGATATTTTTTTTTCTTTGGTGGCCATACATGGATCAAAATTCCTCTGCTTCAGTAGAGAGTTACTGGGGACCTGTTGAATTCAGATCCATGTATGGGCAGGCCAGTTGTACTGAAGTTGATGTACCGAGTGACTTCTGTACAATCAGCTTCTAGGAAAATTTCTGCACAATTAGCATCGCCGACTATAGCTGGCAGCACTGATCAGTGTATTCTGGTGGCATTGAAGTCTCTTCAATTTCATAACACATTACCTCATTGGGAATGATTCCCCCATCCACATTGAATTTGTGGATGAGAGAATCCAGTAATTTTTTTTCTTCAACTCACTGTTAAACAAAAAAAGACTAATGTATAAGCTGCTTTACTGAGCCTTTCCTTAAAGAAGAAATTCATTAAAACCAGTACAGAGGTCAGGAGTGAGTAAAAAACAAAATAACATATATGGAGTGTAGCAGCCAGGATGAGCATCACATTGGGGTATACACATACTGTCACTGTGATGTTTTGTGGTTGTGGCAGAAATGATATCCTCTGTTGTATTCTGTGGGCACAGTGCCTGCTGAATGCGACCCATTTAAGTGAATGAGGCTGTTCTGCAAGCACCCCACAACTGCGTGCAATGAATATGGTGGCAGTGCACTAGTGTGGGGTTCTAGGAGATAAAGCAGGTGGTGAGGAGGCAATACAACATCTCACTGCCAGCCAGCTGCTGTCTGAAGAGTGATCTGAATTCAGATCGCTCTTCAGAGACCAAAGCTCATGTGAACAAGCCCCTAAAGGGATGCTGGGGCTGGGCAGGAAGGGGTTAAACATAAGCAACACAAACTTGAGAGAAACCTCCAACAGTTTATCCAGCCAGCAGATTGTCAGCCATCTCCAATAATACTACATTTGTCCCTGAGTGTTAACTGGACAAGAACATAAAGGGGGAGGGGGAGAGAAGGGAGGGAAATGGAGGGGGGGAGAGAAGGAAAATTTTAATTTTTGCGCTATAAACCAAAAAAGTCTGACAATTTTGAAAAAATTTTAAAAATATGCATATTTTTGACTTTTTGCTATTAAACCTGTCCAATAAAAAAATCAAATTTCATCATAAATTTAGGGCAAAATGTATTCTACTACATGTCTTTGTTAAAAAAAAAAATCCCAATATGTATAAATTAATTGGTTTACATGAAAGTTATAGCGTTTACAAATGGCGGTATATATGCTGGAATTTGTTTCTTTTCAGAAACTTTTTTCAGTGATCATCGACTTATAGCGGGACTGCGGCAGGCATTCTGACACTGGGGGGGAACTGACTTGGTGTTACTGACATCCCCAGTGACACCAGTACAGTGTTCAGAGCTAATAAAAAGCACTGACACTGTACTAATGGCACTGGGCATGATGGCACATCTGCAGCGATCAGAGGGTTAATTGTGTGCTGTTTCACATTATGTGCTGCGTGTGTGCTTGACTGTAAGCACGCTGCTTTGTATGGCTATGCAGAGCCATACAAAGCAGTGTGCAGGAGCTGACAGGAGAAAGAACTGAATTGTTTACAGCCGAGGCTGCGAATTGTGGTGTGGATAGGGCGTGGACGCGGCTCGCACGTACCCCCTACCTGGAACTGCAAAATCACATATATATATATGTGCCGCCGTGTAGTATTTCTACTATAGGGCAGACGGGAAGCGGTTAAACAAGTCCCCCCGTGATCCAAGGGTGAAAAACCACATAAAATGCCTGTGACAGGGTGGGACAGAGGGGAACTCGCCAAGCTGCTTCTGGCCAACTGTGTGGAGAGCTGGAGCTACCATCCTTACTGTATATATCCCTGATCATGTGGTGTAGAATCTTCTAGAAGTCACATGTTTCCACCCACCTTCAGCGTGACAAGGCAGTCTTAGAGTGTACTGGCAGTACATATTTGGCTGTGGAATTGATTGGCCGGTATTAATTAGGAATAGTAGGCCTAACTGGTAAATGTCAAGCTTGTATTTTATCTATGGGGATAGAGGTGTGTTGTGAATGGGACTGATATAATGTGAGGTGGATTAGGTGCACATTGTTTTGTACCACTGCAACATCTCCAAAATACGCCCCTTCCTAACCAATGCCACCAGAGACCTTCTAATTCACTCCCTGGTTATCTCTCTCCTGGACTGCTGCCACTCCCTGCTCACTGGATTTTCTTTACATACATTATCCCCACTTCAGTCTATCATCAATGCTGTTGCCAGACTCGTTTACCTTACCAACTGTATAGTGTCTTCTACCCTTCTCTGCCAATCCCTCCACAGGCTTTTGCTCACCCAACAAATTAAATTCAAAATACTAATAACAACTTACAAAGCTATCTACAACTCATACCCCAGCTACATCACTAACCTAGGCTCAAAATACCAACCTAATCGTCTTTTTTGTTCCTCCCAAGACCTCTTGCTCTCTAGCTCCCTCGTCACCTCCTCCCATACTCACCTACAGCACTTCTCCTGAGTCTCTCCCATCCTCTGGAACTTCCTACCCCAATCTGTTTTACAGTCTCTTACTCTGTCCATTTTTACGCGATTCCTGGAAACCCTTCTCTTCAGAGGAGCCTATCCTGCCCCCCTCCTATCAACTGTACTTTTATTTTCTCCATGCACTCATCCCCCATAGTTGTTGACTTTTGTATTACTTGACCCTCCCTTTTAGATTGTAAGCTCATGGCGCTCTGATTCCTCCTGTATTGAATTGTATTGTAACTGGATTGTCTGCCCTCATGTTGTGCAAACAATTGGTAATATGTAAATCCTGTGTTTTATTAATAATAATAATAATTTAAAAAATGTTTATTGGCCATAGTGTATAGTTTTCAATGTTTAGGGGACAGGAGGATGATACAATCCTATGACAAAAGACTGGCAATGAGGTGTAAGACAGGACACTTTCAGGGTTGATCATGTGTGTCCTGATGATACTAAATATTCTTTAAGCTTTGTTTCTGAGAACTAAGCACATGTAGTAGATGTTATCTAATTATAATGAAAATTAAATTAGGGGGATAAGAATGCTGAGCTGTATCACTAATAATAATTAGAATTTGCAAAACAAAATCAGCTGTCTCTGAAATTTCATAATTAGATGAAATTTAAAGGGTGTTTGTTATGTTTTAGGGGAGTTTTTTTTTTTTTTTTTTTAAATAACACTGTTCAACAGGTAAAAAGTTTTGGGCATAAAATTAGCTAATCTTACATAATTTTGGGGTGCTGAAAACGAAAATGACCCTAAAAAATGTTGATTGGCTCTAGTTTCCATGATATATTCACCCATCTAATGACGTAAGCCATTCAAAATTATGATGCAACTTCAGCTGCATATTGCGCAATTGATACTGGTGACCAATAGAAAATTGCATGTATACTGAGATGATGCAATATTAGCCTTTAATTGCATCACTTCACTGCATAAAAGCTGCAGTATCTGTAGCTGATTGTAGTTCGACAGCGTCTTTACATTTCGTTTTATGCTTATATAGGCTACTCAGTAATGCCTCGAACTTGTGTGAATAAAGCAGATAATTTCTGCTATATCTGGGGGGAAATAACTTTTATCTCACAAAAAAGGAGGATAACAGGAATGATTAAGAAAGCCTACAACTTGTATTTTGGCTGCAAGATAGGAGACCAGGACAAGAGCTGGGCACCACATATATGCTGCAATTCTTGTGGGACGGCACTGGAGCAATGGTTGAATGGAAAAAAGGCATCTATGCCTTTCGCTGTGCCAATGATTTGGAGAGAGCCAACAGATCATGTTAGTAATTGTTACTTTTGTATGGTGCCTCCAATTGTAAAAGGGCTAAATAAGAAGAAAAAGTTATCTGTGCACTATCCAAATATTCCATCGGCAATACGTCCAGTTCCTCATGGAGAGGGGCTACCAATTCCTAAAGCACCAGAATCCTTCGTGGTTGAGTCAAGTGAGGAAGAACCTGAAGCGTGTAGTCACGTGCAGTTGTAAGAGATAGCCCTTTCCTCGAATACAAGAGAAAAGCCAAGAGAAGCAAAACCGACACAAACTGAAGACAAAACTAGTGAGAATCCTAAGTATTAAAATGATTCAACTTAGCTTATGGCTATAATTTTTCTTGGTAATCCTATGCAATATATTATGCTATTTAGGCTTTGTTATGTAGTCAATATCACTTGCTTTATATTTGTGGAAAGACATCTATCTATATAATTATTGTGCATTATGTAGTCATTACGCCTATAGTAGAAAACTTTCCGTTTACAGAAAAACTAGAGCCAATTGACAAATTTCATTGTTATATTTGAACTCAGAATGTGAAATTCATTAAGAAATGGATCCTTTTGTTTCCAAAACTGGCAAAAAATAAAAATTTGTTGAACAGTGTAATCAGAAGTAATAGTATTAATGACAGGAAACAGGAGTACTAAAGATTTTCTTTATTTTCATGTTCTATATACAGTATAAGCATGGCAATTAAGTTTTAAAAGCTAAGCTCATGTCCAAAGTTAAAATAGCTATATAATAATAAAAGCACATTTAAAAATATAGCAATGAAGGAACACTATCATCATTTAAAAATTGTAAAGAATATACCAGAATATGTAAAAAGGAAATAAAGGCAGTAACAATTCAAAATGAGTGGCAGGTTTGCCAAAGAGAGTAGGACAAACCCCCCAAAATTCTTTGAATATATTAATAGTAAAACGTTTGACCATATAGGCCCTTTACAAGATCATTTTGAGTTAGTGACTGGGGATAAAAAGAAGGCACATTTATTAAAGTGTTACTAAACCCACAACAGTAAAATCAGTCTGTATATGCAGTAAAGCAAGCTTGCTATACTCACTGTGGAACCTAAGGGGTTGATCCTCTGCATTGTTTGATCCTGTCTTCTCTGCCCCTCCTCTTGTTCATGTCTATGCTGATAACACAGACTGAAACCATAGCCCTTCTGCACATGCTCAGTTTAGTGTGTATTGTAGAGAGTTTTTTTTGTTTTCTTGGGAGAGTGCATGTGATCGGCACAGAGTTAATCAGCACTATCCAGACAGAGGGTCAGGTGTTTTGCATCCTCCTAGAGCAGAAAGAAAACTCCTCCTACAAGCTTTAACCAGTGCTCAGCTGAAGTCACAAGACTGCTCTAAGAAACACACAAAGCACATCTAGATTTGAGTAAGAATACGCATGTCTCTTGTACTAAGGCACCATTTGCTTTTCCTGAAGTTCAGCTTTAAAGCATAATTTATTTCCAAGGTTCCTCCATATAATATATAAATAAAGGAGAAATTTAATAGAGGAGGAGTTTAAAGTGTTACTAAACCCAGGACCCTGCATTCACTATATCTGGTCTCCCACAGTACACAGAACATGGAAATGCAATTATTTTAGTACATATAAACTGCTAAATATATTTTCTCATCAGCAGTTAGAGCAGTCTTGTGACTTCTATCAGTGTTCAGCAGAGCACTGGTTAAAGCTTGTAGGAGGAGTTTTCTCTAGGAGGATGCAGAACCCCTGACCTCTGTCTGGGAAGTGTTGATTGGCCCTGTGCTGATCACATGCACTCTTCCAAGAAAAAAAAAACAACCTCTCTAGCAATACACACCAAACTGAGCATGTGCAGTGTCTCCACATGGTATGTCTTATCAGGAGATAGGAGGGGGACACTGGAAGAAGGGGAGGGATCAGAGGAATCAGGATCAAATAGCATTTTTACACAATGCAGAGGACTAACCCCTTATGTTCCACAGTGAGTATAACAAGCATGCTTTACTGCATATACAGACTGATTTTACTGTTGTGGATTTAGTAACACTTTAAGTTGTACAATTATCCTAAGCTAGGTTTGCAGGCTCTTTTGCAATGTCTTTTCCGTACCAATTCCTATGTGTATGAATAATTGCATTTCATTTGTGGCACAATAAAAATATTTGCCGCTGTGCAGAAGCTTCCTGTAATAAAGACCTTCACTGCTGCTCTCTCTCCTTGTGCAGGGTGACTGGTCTTGTATCCGCCCTTTTGCTGTACTTTTCTGTTTTTAATGTTTTTGGTCCAAGAGTTCAAGTTAAATGTATTTAATAAAACATGGTAAGGATTCATTTTCTTCACTCATGTGACAATAAAAACTTTCTAAACTTTCTCCATCTTACCAATGTGTTCTTATCAATCTTTGTATCTGTGCTGGAGAGATTTTTTTTTCGTTTCCTGTCCTGTTAAAGAAATATAGGAAGTGTGTTGAAATATTACTAAGGGGTACACAGACAGAAGTAAAACACTGGAGTTGGGCTTTAATGCTGACTATTTTAAAATTGCATAATCCGCTGCACACCGTAAACTAGACAGGAAGCTGGGTTGCTGTAACATGTGGCTGTGCAAGAACTAACAGGCTTAAAGTGTATGTAAACCCTAATGATGGACTTCTCTTATACCGTATGCTCCTCTCTGGTATTTTAACGACATTGAAATCTTTTTGATATATCTGTTCAACAAATTGAAAAAAAACAAAAAAAACAAAAAAAAAACGTTGATCCTGCCAGAAATCCAGTGAGCTTATAATTTTCTGTACTCTGAGCCTCTGCTGCAACATTGTCAGTTAGTATTGTTCTCAGTTCTCAGTTCTCTCCCCCCATGGCATGGAGATTAATAGAGAGAGGTATTCTGCAGTCACCACATACTTTCTATCTTAGGCTAGACTCACACCTATGCAGTTTGCATTTGATCCGTTTCTGCAGTGCTTTTTGCGGTGCGTTATTGCACATGTGGTTTTGCCATGTTTTTGATGTGTTTTGCATTTTTTTCAACTTTTTGCTGGGCAGAATAAAACGCAAAACACAAAATGCATCAAAAACACACTACATGCTTTTCTGCAGCATCTCCTTTGAAGTCTAAAGAACCAAAAACTCAACGTTTTGCTTTTAAAAAAGTCCCTGACCCTTTCCAAAAAACGCACCGGGTGAAAACATTTAGATGTGAACCTGTCCCATAGGAAATCATGTTAAATGGACTGCTGTGCATTTATGTAAAATGCAGCGACTCCAACCAAATCGGAACCGTACCGATATGACCGCCCCAATTGCAGACAATAGGGTGCGACTTGGCATGCAATTTGCAAGTCGCAAGGCATGCAAATCGCATGCCAAGTCACATCCAGTGTGAACCAGGGCTTAGGGTAACAGAGCAGCTCCTTCATACATACAAATAGTAGGTGAGCTTTGTACCCTACTGGTAGGATCATCAGGCTAAAAAGGGAAAAAGCCTGAAAAAAGATAACGAACGCAGCCACAACATCTACAGGTAAGATAAACATTACACATTAATTCACAAAGTTATACAAAGTACAATGGCTATTGAGTAAGGTGTAGTAAGTAGTAAGTGTAGTAGTTAAATTATATGGAAATGTCTAGGCATGTAAAGGGCAACATAACTAGTAAGTAGTAAGCGTGGTAGTTAAATCAGGGGTTCAATTTTGAGTCCAGACCTATTAGCCAGGCACAAACCTTACTCGTGTCCCCCAAGATGGTGTAGAGCGGGCCTTGTGTCCCCCAAGGCGGTGTAGGGCAGGCCTCGTGTCCCCCAAGGCAGTGTAGAGCGGGCCTCGTGTACCCCAAGGCGGTGGAGAGTGGGCCTCGTGACCCTCAAGGTGGTGGAGAGCGGGCCTTGTGTCCCCCAAGGCGGTGGAGAGCGGGCCTTGTGTCCCCTAAGGAGGTGTAGAGCGGGCCTCGCGTCCCCAAAGGCGATTGAGAGTGGGCCTCGTGTCCCCCACGGCGGTGGAGAGCGGGCCTCGAGTCCCCTTCGGCGGTGGAGAGGGTGTCTCCTCTCAGCGTAGGAGAGTGGACCTCTCCTGCACATGTCCCCTCAGCGGCGCTGCCACTGTAATGGCGATGCCGCGGAAACCGAAAGTTGTAAACCGGAACTTGGCTTCACAATGAGGCTTGGAGCGCATGTGCAGTCGCTCCATGCTTCTTCATCTGAGCTCGCCACAGAGGAATTTTTCTTTGCATTTGGCGAGCGGGCAAGCAGCTTTTTCAAGCCCTGAGTTAAATTATATAGAAATGTCAAGGCATGTAAAGGGCAACATAACTAGTAAGTAGTAAGCGTAGTAGTTAAATTATATAGAAATGTCAAGGCATGTAAAGGGCAACATAACTAGTAAGTAGTAAGCGTAGTAGTTAAATTATATAGAAATGTCAAGGCATGTAAAGGGCAACATAACTAGTAAGTAGTAAGCGTAGTAGTTAAATTATATAGAAATGTCAAGGCATGTAAAGGGCAACATAACTAGTAAGTAGTAAGCGTAGTAGTTAAATTATATAGAAATGTCTAGGCATGTAAAGGGCAACATAACTAGTAAGTAGTAAGCGTAGTAGTTAAATTATATAGAAATGTCTAGACATGTAAAGGGCAACATAACTAGTAAGTAGTAAGCGTAGTAGTTAAATCATATAGAAATGTCTAGGCATGTAAAGGGCAACATAACTAGTAAGTAGTAAGCGTAGTAGTTAAATTATATTGAAATGTCTAGGCATGTAAAGGGCAACATAACTAGTAAGTAGTAAGCGTAGTAGTTAAATTATATAGAAATGTCTAGGCATGTAAAGGGCAACATAACTAGTAAGTAGTAAGCGTAGTAGTTAAATTATATAGAAATGTCTAGGCATGTAAAGGGCAACATAACTAGTAAGTAGTAAGCGTAGTAGTTAAATTATATAGAAATGTCTAGGCATGTAAAGGGCAACGTAAGTAGTAAGCGTAGTAGTTAAATCATATAGAAATGTCTAGGCATGTAAAGGGCAACATAACTAGTAAGTAGTAAGCGTAGTAGTTAAATTATATTGAAATGTCTAGGCATGTAAAGGGCAACATAACTAGTAAGTAGTAAGCGTAGTAGTTAAATTATATAGAAATGTCTAGACATGTAAAGGGCAACATAACTAGTAAGTAGTAAGCGTAGTAGTTAAATCATATAGAAATGTCTAGGCATGTAAAGGGCAACATAACTAGTAAGTAGTAAGCGTAGTAGTTAAATCATATTGAAATGTCTAGGCATGTAAAGGGCAACATAACTAGTAAGTAGTAAGCGTAGTAGTTAAATTATATAGAAATGTCTAGGCATGTAAAGGGCAACATAACTAGTAAGTAGTAAGCGTAGTAGTTAAATTATATAGAAATGTCTAGGCATGTAAAGGGCAACATAACTAGTAAGTAGTAAGCGTAGTAGTTAAATCATATAGAAATGTCTAGGCATGTAAAGGGCAACATAACTAGTAAGTAGTAAGCGTAGTAGTTAAATTATATTGAAATGTCTAGGCATGTAAAGGGCAACATAACTAGTAAGTAGTAAGCGTAGTAGTTAAATTATATAGAAATGTCAAGGCATGTAAAGGGCAACATAACTAGTAAATAGTATGCGTAGTAGTTAAATTATATAGAAATGTCTAGGCATGTAAAGGGCAACGTAAGTAGTAAGCGTAGTAGTTAAATCATATAGAAATGTCTAGGCATGTAAAGGGCAACATAACTAGTAAGTAGTAAGCGTAGTAGTTAAATTATATTGAAATGTCTAGGCATGTAAAGGGCAACATAACTAGTAAGTAGTATGCGTAGTAGTTAAATTATATTGAAATGCCTAGGCATGTAAAGGGCAACATAACTAGTAAGTAGTAAGCGCAGTAGTTAAATTATATTGAAATGCCTAGGCATGTAAAGGGCAACATAACTAGTAAGTAGTAAGCGTAGTAGTTAAATTATATAGAAATGTCTAGGCATGTAAAGGGCAACATAACTAGTAAGTAGTAAGAGTAGTAGTTAAATTATATTGAAATGCCTAGGCATGTAAAGGGCAACATAAGGAGTGCCACAGTCACAGTTAAAGTGGTGATGCTATGTGTTTAAAGAAAAACGGACAACATAATATAAAATACTGAACCTATCAGGCAAAAAACTAGGCGCAAAGCTATTACATTTGTGTTTTAGCCCCTCAATTTTAGCCATCAATATTTCTTCTGACAGTGCAATCAATATTTTCCTGTTTATTTTCAGCTTTGTTTTGATGGCTCCCAATATCCTGCGGGCTGGAAATGAAGAGACAATTGTCATCCAAGGCCATGAATGCAAAACAACTCAGAAAGTGGACATCAATGTCAATACATTTCAAGACAAGCTGATGTACAGGACCGTTGCTTATTTAAATGAATCCAACAATTTCCTGGCTACAGCATATATCAATGTATGAGAAATCTTATATACTACAACACTAGATCTCTATTACAGCCAACCAGCCATTTTAAAAGGATTTTTTTTCACATGAGAATAAAAAGCAGCAGTGTACTTGACCTAGAACTTAAAAAAAAATACCAGTCGTGAGTGAAATATGTAGACTGCCATGGCGGACTGTTTTCTGAGAATGCTGATCCTCTAGCCTCAGGGCCAGATTTCCCAATAGGCACTGTGGGCATGTGCCTTTCAGGCACACTTCCTAGAGGGGCACCGTTTAAACAGCTTTTGACAGCTTTCCCTAGGAGTCCCGAAAATGAAGGTCTGACATGGACAACTGAGCTGCTTGCAGTGAACTTAGTGCAGATGGCACCAAAACAGATGCTGCAGGGTGGGGTGGGTAACACATAACTTGTGGCACACAGGTCCCTTACCCTACCTCCTCCGGCTCCTGGTC
Source organism: Staurois parvus (assembly GCF_062004578.1). NCBI lineage: Eukaryota > Metazoa > Chordata > Amphibia > Anura > Ranidae > Staurois > Staurois parvus. Next base: position 10,787,372 of record NW_028318040.1, on the reverse strand, counting down.
CCCAGCTGATCTAGTGGCTCTATTGGCGAATTGAGGCTTGCAGTGATTGAGCAGGAGGGGTGCGATCGCCTTGGAGGTGATCGCGCTGGGCCGCCATCTGGCACAGTCAGGCTGCAGACACTGAACGGAGCTATCCCCTCTCCAGTAGGTATGGGGGGAGGAAGTGAGTGGAGCAGTCCAGGCCTGGGACAGTCAGGGTCTCTCTAGGTCAGGGGTGTCCAAACTTTTTTCAAAGAGGGCCAGATTGGATGAAGTGAACATGGTGGAGGGCCGAACATTTTTTCGAACATTCTTTGAACCATTACAATTAAATGCAAATAAATTATTTTATGCAAAGTTAATTGCAAACAACATACTTTTCATTTCATAACATTAAGATCAACTGACAGCTGAGTTTTCACAATGTATTGAAAATAAATTTAAAAAAAACTTACCTGCACTAATGTGAAGGGTGAAAAAGGTAGCTGGAGCTGAAGTCTCTGCTCGGCAGCCAGGAGGGGAAGAGAAACACACTTCACGCTGGAAGCCCGGCCCTGACGTCACCGCCCTCTGTCGCTCCCAGCGCGGCGCAGTCACGCATGCGCACTGCTTTCAAGCAGAAGACTGTCTGCCACAGAAGGGAGGGCCGTGCGACAGCCGCATTTACACAGACCAGGGAGAACGCGCCGCAGTCAGGCATGCGCACTGCCCTCTGCTCTCAAGCAGAAGACTGTCTGCCATAGAAGGGAGGGCCGTGGGAGGGCCACATTACACAGAGCAGGGAGGGCTGTTGGAGGGCCGTATTAAACCGACCCCCGGGCCGTAAATGGCCCGCGGACCGGACTTTGGACATGCCTGCTCTAGGTGGAGCGGAGAGGTCACAGGCAGTGAGCCCCTGTCAGTGATCAGAGTGGAGGAGTCTCTGCACAGTTGTCCTATACACAGAAGCCAGGGAGGAGAGGGTGGATCACACTGAACAGGTCACAGTGTACATTATGCAACATCACCCCCTCCACGGAGATTTAAGGGGGGACTGTAGTCCTCTGCGGATCCTGATGTAAAAGTGAACTCTAATGTAAGAGGGAACACTGCAGACCTTGATATAAAGGAGAGTGCTGCTGACTGTGATGTAAGAGGGTGGGGCCTTGGTGACCAGAGACCACCATACATCAGAGTTCCCCTTTACATCATGGTCCACCGTGTCCCCCCTTACATCAGAGTTTCTCTTTATATCAGGGTCCGCAGAAGTCCCCCTTGCACTGTAAGGGGGAGTTCTGGAGATTCTGATGTAAAGGAGAACTCTGAGGACTCTGATATAAGGGGAACTCTGGGAACTCTTGTGTAAGGGGGGGGGCTCTGGTGACCAGAGACCCCTTACATCAGAGTTCCCTTTTACACCACAGCCTCCATTGTTCCACTTTACATCACAATTCGCAGAGTTCCCCTGTACATCAAAGTCCGCAGCATTCCCCTTTACACATATTTATCAAGAAAAGTCAATCTTATGGTCTTTATTTGGGGGGGGGGGGTGCTTCAGAATTCTTTGCCTAAGGGCTCCTGAGATGTAAATCTGGCCCTGTCTAGCCTTTACCTTTTAAATCACCAACCAAAAACAAATATGCTGATTAGGGAAACAAAACTGAAAGTACTGAAATGTGATATCAGAGGTTTGCCATGACTACCAGACAACTTGAATTTTTGAAAGGAACAGACAGTAAAGGCAGTCTTCATGTTTGTGACATGACAGGTTATTTTTAACTGCAGTGTAGTAACCAGGGGCGGGCAACTAAATGTCAGCTTATTGAAGATTTATTCATGAAAATCAACAGGTTTCTATGGTCACCACAGTTTGTATATTGCCCTTTTCCTTTTGAATATGCCTGCTTGTTTCTCATTTCTGTTAAAGTTGACCCCCAGGCAAGAAGCTAAATGCACACATAAAATATATACAGTATATATAGTATTTGTTTATCTGCCAAAAGATTTGTCTAGAATTCCATTGCAGCAGCATAAAGAGCAAGTACAGGTTCACTGGGAATCCTGCAGGTTTGAGATTTGAACTCCTGTTGAATTTATGCACAGGTGTGCCCAGGAGAATTTTTTAAAAACTATAATGTACTGCCAATAAACCATGGTCCACAAGTTTAAAGGACCAATAAGGTTTTTTTTTTTCATCTTTAATATTATTTTGTGATTGATTTGAGGTCAGTGGTCAGCTGTTAGCTGCTGTCCTGTCCATAGCAAGAATTTCTATTTTTTGCTGCAAGGCCTCTTGTTGATAGGGTATTTATTTTTTTGAAGCAAAATGGGCTCTTCTTTCAAGGGGTATTAGTTTGGAGGTTTCATTTATTTTAGGGGTATATTCATTTTTATTATATGTTGATGGGGCCTTTTTTAGGATAAACTGATAAAATAAATGTAGGCATATACCAGTTAGACCTATTATTCCAAATTAAAATGGCCCTTCTTCTGGCAAGTTTTATGCTCTTATGTCATCAAGATCACTTTAGGTCTAAAAAAACCTGTCTGTGCTCTTTTTCTCTAGTAAAGTATGGTCAATTAAAAATGTCCTGCTGCTAGCAGTCTTCTAAATTAAAGTTCGGTAGAAATTGGCCAGTGTCGGTATTGCATCTGTGAGAACAGCAAAATACTAGACCAATTTCTATCTTCTGGTCAAAGCAAACCTTTTACCATTTAATAAAAAAAGCTTCTAAAATGACCATTAAAAAACTTTTTTTCATACTGATATAAATAAGATTTGGGTGCTGCTGCTGCTGCTGCTGCTGTATATAAGTCACGCAAATTGTATAAAAAACAAAAAAGAAATTCTACAGCCAAATATGCACTACCAGTGTACATTGTCGCAGAAACTGTTATTAAAAAACGTACTGTTCTCTAATACTATATACAGCACTGATACCAGTCCCCATGGTAGTACCTAGCTACCCATACCTTTTTTTTATAGTAGTTTGCCTAAAAATGGACAGAATTTAATAAACAGGATTTGCCTATCATGTTTAAATGTGATTCACTGTTAAAGCTGATCTCCAGGCTTCTTGTAACTTTAAATAGTTCATTTGGACCAAGCTGGTCCAAACTAACGATTTCCTTCATTAAATGCAGCATTGGCTCTAAGCGCTGTATGAATTGTATGTAGCTTCAGCTACATACAGTACACAGTGCTACGTTCTGGCTGTGAGACAGAGACTTCCCGTCTCATACCCAGAACAAAACAGAGTTGGTCTGAGTGGCGCTCAGCCATTCAGAGACAACTTTGTATTCTGGGAATTAATACAAAGCTTTCTCTGATTTGCTGAGTCAGAGAGTGTGATGTCATGAGCCCACCTCTCCGCCTCAGCCAATCAGAGGAAACTTTATAATTATTTTGTAGGACATATGTGCTACAGCATAGCCTGATGGGCTCCTAGTGCTGTCCTCCCTCTCCCAGTTTGAGCAGTGCTATGCAGGGGATTGTGAAGTCTATCAGGATAAATTCACGTACTTAGACTAAATGTTCTGTTTCAAATGACACTGTATGGGGGAAGGGGGGGAGGGTCTAGCTAGGACTGATCTAACAAGCCTTAATATTAGGGAGGACAGAGAGAGACTAAATCATGCACCAAATCAAATTGTAATGGCTTTAAACAGATGCCAGAATACATCAAATAAAGGCAGGCAGATACAGTTCAATACAACACAGAAAAATTACATATATATTACATATATACAGTGCCTTGAAAAAGTATTCATAACCCTTGACGGTTTCCACATTTTGTCATGTTAAAACCAAAAAAGTAAATGTATTTTATTGGGATTTTATATGCTAGACCAACACAAAGTGGCACATAATTGTGACGTGGAAAGAAAATGATAAATGGTTTTCAAATATTTTTAACAAATATCTGAAAAGTGTGGTGTGCATTTGTATTCAGCCCCCTGGAGTCAATACTTTGTAGAACCACTTTTCGCTGCAATCACAGCTACAAGTTTTTTTTGGGGATGTCTACCAGATTTGCACATCTAGACATTTTTGCCGATTCTTCTTTGCAAAATAGCTCATGCTCTGTCAGATTGGATGGAGAGCATCTGTGAACATCAATTTTCAAGTCTTGCCACAAATTCTCAATTGGATTTAGCTCTGGACTTTGATTGGGCTATTTTAACACATGAAAGTGCTTTAATCCTAAACTATTCCATTGTAGCTCCGGCTGTATTTCTAGGGTCATTGTCCTGCTGGAAGGTGAACCTCCACCCCAGTCTGAAGTCTTTTGCAGACTCTAACAGGTTTTCTTCTAAGATTGCCATGTATTTTGGCTCCATCCATCTTCCCATCACCTCTGACCAGCTTCCCTGTCTCTGTTGAAGAAAAGCATCCCCACAACATGATGCTGCCACCACCATGTTTCACGGTGGGGATGGTGTGTTCAGGGTGATGTGCATTGTTAGTTTTCCGCCACACATAACATTTTGCTTTTAGGCCAAAATTTCAATTCTGACCAGAGCACCTTCTTTCACATGTTTGCTGTGTCCCCCACATGGCGTCTTGCAAACTGCAAACAGGACTTCTTATGGCTTTCTTTCAACAATGGCTTTTTTCTTGCCACTCTTCCATAAAGGCCAGAATTGTGGAGTGCATGACTTATAGTTGTCCTGTAGAAAGATTCTCCCACCTGAGCTGTGGATGTCTTCAGCTCCTCCAGAGTTGCCATGGGCCTCTTGGCTGCTTCTCTGATTAATGCTTTCCTTGCCCTGACTGACAGTTTTGGTGGACAGCCATTTCTTGGTAGGTTTGCAGTTGTGCCAAACACCTTCCATTTTCGGATGATGGATTGAACAGTGCTCTGTTAGATGTTCAAAACTTGGGATATTTTTATAGCCTAGCTCTGCCTTTAACCTCTCCACAACTTTATCCCTTACCTGTCTGGTGTGTTCCTTGGCCTTCATGGTGCTGTTTGTTCATTAATGTTCTCTAACAAACCTCTGAGGGCTTCACAGAACAGCTGTATTTGTACTGAGATTACATTACACACAGGTGGACTCTATTTACTAATTAGGTGACTTCTGAAGGCAATTGGTTCCACTAAATTTAAGTTAGGGGTATCAGAGTAAAGGGGGCTGAGTACAAAAGCATGCCACACTTTTCAGATATTTATTTGTAAAAAATTTTGAAAACCATTTATCATTTTCCTTCCACTTCACAATTATGTGCCGCTTTGTGTTGATCTATCACATAAAATCCCAATAAAATACATTTATGTTTTTGGTTGTAACGTGACAAAATGTGGGAAATGTCAAGGGGTATGAATACTTTTTCAAGGTACTACTACAGTGGGGCAAAAAAGTATTTAGTCAGCCACCAATTGTGCAAGTTTTCCCACTTAAAAAGATGAGAGAGGCCTGTAATTGGCATCATAGGTAGACCTCAACTATGAGAGACAAAATGAGAAAAAAAATCCAGACAATCACATTGGCTGATTTGTAAAGAATTTATTTTCAAATTATGGTGGAAAATAAGTATTTGGTCAATATCAAAAGTTCATCTCAATACTTTGTTATATATCCTTTGTTGGCAATGACAGAGGTCAAACGTTTCCTGTAAGTCTTCACAAGGTTGGCACACGCTGTTGCTGGTATGTTGGCCCATTCCTCCATGCAGATCTCCTCTAGAGCAGTGATGTTTTGGGGCTGTCGCTGGGCAACACGGACTTTCAACTCCTTTTCTGCCCCACTGTATATGTGTTTCAAAATACACTCAAGGTATTTTTTTTTACTGACTGTATATTTGACTGGGGTTATTATTGTCTAATATTATTATTATACAGGATTTATATAGTGCCAACAGTTTGTGCAGTGCTTTACAAAATGTAGGTAAACATTACATTTACAATACAATTTGGTACAAGAGGAAACAGATAGTAATAATAGGTATTGCCTGCATTAAATATAAACTCTGGGAAAAGTAAAAAACCTCCCTTACAGTAGGGCTAATGCATGCAAGGACTAAATGCTTGTTTACATCTAGCAGAAAGGGAACTGCAGTTTTTGATTACCTGATCCTCCACTCCTACAGACTCGTCCGTGCTGCAAGGCTGGTCTCTGCAGACTCTTTTCCCTTATGCTGTAGTGCAGGGGTGGGCAACTGTGACCCTCCAGCTGTTGTAGAACTATGAGTCCCATGAGGCATTGCAAAACTGACAGTTACAAACATGACTCCCAAAGGCAGAGGCATGATGGGACTTGTAGTTCACCAACAGCTGTAGCTTCACAGTTGCCCACCCCTGCTCTAGTGGGTCAGAGCCTCTTTGAGCTAAAATTATGATGTATGGTTCTATGATTTTAAACTACAAAAAACATGGTTTTGAGGAAAACATTGTTTAGATTTCAAACAGACCAAAAAAGTCACATGAATGTTTCCCAGTCTAAAGAGACCTTGAGGTAATATTTGTCAAAACCAAGAGATTTTGCAGAGTACAAATGACCCAAAATAATGAGTTGAGTATAAGGTCCCATGTACGCGGGACGTTTCTGAATGATGGAAACTGACTTCTGGAAAACATAGGTTAAAAAACATCTGTTTAGCTGTTTGCATAACATGTTTATGCTCAGGAGAACCTCCCAAATGCCCAGAATGCACTGAAAAGTGGTAAATTATTAACTATTTCAGACTGTTTCAGAAAAATACACACAGTAGAAGTAGAGACAGCAGTATGTGTTGAGATAATTAGGTGTGAGTTGCTCATTAACATTTGTTTTGTTTCCAAGGGTGGGAAAGGTGTCTGGTGAAGTGAGTCATTAAGGTCACCTGGCAGGGGTCTTCATGAGGAATTTGAGGTGTGAATGGGCATTAACATATCTTTTGTTTCCAAGGGTGGGAGAGGTCTGAGGTGTGAATTGGTCATTACAATGTGTGACAAGCTTGGTAGGAACATCCTGTGTTGAGTGTTTTGTCCATCTGAGCACCTTGAAAACTCTTTGCATGCATTGTTCATGATGAAAAAAGGCTTTGGACAGCATTGGGAACTGGAAGAGTTAAAAAAAAATTTCAAACGCAAATGCTTAGAAACGCAATTTGCTGCGTTTAGATGCGTTTAGTGTTTGAAACTCTGATAAAATCGACGTTTGAACGCAAGTTTGTTGCGTTAAAAAAACAAAACTGTAAATTCAACTGCCTGTAAACGACTGTAAACGAAGATGTGTACATGGATACATAGGAAGACATTAGGGTGAGTTCAGGGGCCGCTGAAAAAAAACCCGCTGAACAGCTCCTAAATGTGAGTTTAGCAGCTGCAGTGTACATGAGCCCTAATAAATAAATACCCCTGAAAAAGGAATAATCCTGGGTACACTAAAATGGAAACAGACATTTGGGACATGGTCACTCTCCTGTGGACAAGATATGAACGTTAAATAAAACTACTCATCCATGTTTACAAGGCCCACAGAAACAAGTGTACTATTGAGAAGAGACAAGGTCTGTTTACCCAGGCGACTGAGAGACAACAATTCTGTATACGGTACCTTATTGACAAAGACCACTATTGTTCCTCCTTAAAAAATCCCAAACCTTCAACCATAAAGTCAACATTCTAGAACAGGGGTCTCCAAACTTTCTAAATTAAGGGCCAGTTTGCTGTTCCTCAGATTGTAGGAGGGCCAGTCTGTGGCCAGTGAGAGTAGACTTGGACTTGGTGGTCATTAGGAGGAGGAATAGTGCCTCAACACTGGTATTATTTGGTGGAATAGTGCCCAGTTGTTGGTGTCAGTGAGAGGAATAGCAACCAATCATTTATATCAGTGAGAGGAATTGTGTCCTATTGTTGGTGGCAGTGGAAGGAATTGAGGCCTCATTGCTGGTGTCAGTGGAAATAATAGTGCCTTGTATCAGTGATAGGAATAGTGCCCCAGGGGCCTGATAAAGGCAAGCAAAGTTTGGAAACCACTGATATAGAACCTCTCTATAGGTGAATGTAAGTTTTCAGTATTTTATAGAAGACCATTAAAGGTTACACCATTGTTTCAATATGTGGAAGGCATATTGATATACAAAAAGACTCAATCCGGATTTGGATACTATTGCCAAGTTTTATGTTTGACTATTATTTTTATCATAAGAATTATGTGTGTTTCATAATCTATACATTCTCAGAAGTAAGCAGGTAATAGTATAAAGTATGTACAAAATACAAAATATAAGTATAATTAAAGTGATTTTAAAGGTTATTTATTTTTTTTTTTTTAAATAACAAATATGTCTATACTTACCTGCTGTGTGCAGTGGTTTTGCACAGAGCAACCTGGATCCTCCTCTTCTCAGGTCTCCCACAGGCTCTCCTCTCCTCTTGTCTGTCGGGTGTCCCCACAGCAAGCAGCTTGCTATGGGGGGCACCCGCTGCTCCATGTGTCCATTCACACAAAGCCATGGCTGGGCCCCGCCCCCCTCTATCCTCATTAGCTGACTGGCTGTGATTGACAGCAAGCGGGAGTCATTGGCTCCCACTGCTGTCTCAGCCGATGAGGAGGCAGAGACCCGAGGCTGTCATTCACATTACTGGATCGTGATGAGGCTCAGGTAAGTATTGAGAGGGCTGGGGGCACTGCTGCACACACAAGGTTTTTTACCTTTACGTAGAATGCACAAAGGTAAAAAACCATCAGCCTTTACAACCACTTTAATATTTTAATGTGAAATGCTGGATAAAATTACATCTCTTTGGTCATGGTTTCATATTTTAGATTTTATTGTACCAAACATTAAAAATCATAAATGCCACAAACACCTCATAGGGATTTGATTGCATGCCCTCTAAATAAATTAATCAATTAAGATTATTGTAAGGATAAAATTGGTTTATTCTTTAAAGATTGAATACAACAAATCAATTTACTTCCCAGAAAACTTAATATAGAAATTTCTAGTCTCAGAGTGTCATCTGGTGGTCAATTTAAGCTATTGTCTGTACAAGCGAATATTTAATTGGTAATATTTCCCTCCAATCAGGCTTGGGTAAATATTAGTTAAGGCAGTTTTGGAAAGATAAAAATGGTCAGAGAGAGACTCTCTGGATAGACTCCATCTTGAAAGATGAGCTCCATTTTAAAGGATCAGCTCCATCTGGAATGATCAGCATCTGAAGGTCCTCTTTTTTCATATCCATCCACCTTGAGGGTTCTCTTGACCCAGCCTCATCATCAGATCAGTCTCCTCCTCATCTTCAGCTCAGCCAGATCCTCCATCTTGATTTTCATCTATCTCCATCCATCGGTAGCCATTTTGAGGGTTTGGTTGGCAGCCATCTTAGGCCATATCCATTCATCCAAATTTATGCTATTACCTAGATAAATTTTGCTTGTTTAATTTAAAATTCTGCTTATAGATTTTTCTGTTTTAATTTGATATTCCACTCACAGTATCATAACCCCGAGGGATTAGATAATTACATTTTTGCTGTATTGGCACAAATGTCAGACAGACACCGTCCCTTAATCCAACTGCAGGGAAATAATGTGTATAGTATGTCACAGATTTAATTGTCTGCTGGGTTTAATGATATCTGGTTATGATATCTACGGGTGGTAATTTAATTCATTAACTCATCTATTTCCCCGGTATCTATATATATTTGAGCCGTGTAAGTAGAGGAAATTCATTGTGGAGTATAATTGCTGTGTCAAACTATCAATCCTACTGTTATGTGTGTTTGTTAGTGACTTAATCATAAATCTTAATTTATTTTCTTGTTTCATAGTCCATATTTTCACACAATTTTATTGTGCTTAAAAGAATATCTGCATAGAGCAGCAAATTATAGGGAATAGGTGTCAAACTGGCGGCCCTCCAGCTGTTGCAAATCTAAAAGTCCCATCATGCCTCTACCTTTGGGAGTTATGCTTGTAACTGTCAATCTTGCAATGCCTCATGGAACTTGTAGTTTGGCAACAGCTGGAGGGCTGCCAGTTTGGCACCTGTGCATTATAGTAATTAAACTACCTATATTCATGTCAGTTAGCCTACAGCAAAATAACTTGAACTTTGTTTATCAGGGAAGAAAAATGTTGGTATGGGAGTAATGAAAGGAAGAACATGAATGGCTGAAACATATTAAACACCTTGATAAATGAGATCAGTTATCGGGAAAATAACAACATATCTGATTAGTCATCAAATGGTTAAAAAAAACTCTTGAAACTTCCAACAGAATTCCAAATTCTGCTCATCTGCCTTACCATTACAGAAACAAGTGTTGGTGTCCCAGCCCTCCCAACAAATTCTTGATTTTATAGCATAAAGAAATAATTTAGGAGGCCACCTTTGAGTGTGTAAGATATAATAAGGTCATGGGTAGTCCCATGCTGCTGAGCCTGATACTGACAATGGCACTAATTAAGTTTAATTTTAATATTAATAATGCTTTCTTTACACTCAAGTCTTATTACTTTTTTATCTGTCTGTTTTAGATTTCCCCAAGATACCTCTCTTCAGACATTAATGAGAAGCAATATGTCGTTGTGCAGGCCACCTCAAAAGAAATGATCTTGAAAAGGGTCATCCTTCTTTCTCCTGACATAGGGCATATTTTTATCCAGACATGCAAAACAATCTATACACCAAATCAAAATGGTAAGGGGGTTTCTGAAAGAAGGGCTTACAAACATGATATATAAAAAAGCTGGACAATAAGGGGAAGAAGGACTTTTGAGACATACGATTTAGATACTTCTGCTCAATGTATGCACACTTGAATAAGCCAGAGAGCATTTTTTTTTACTTCTCCAGGTCTTTTGATACTATCAGGCCAGATCTCTTGGACGAGAAGCTAGCAGCGATACAGATTGATGTTTCTCTTGTGCCATGGATTGTAGAGTACCTGACAGAAGACCGCAGTATGTGTGTTTGCAAGACTGCGTGTCAGATAGGGTGATTAGCAATATTGGGGTTCCACAGAGTACAATTCTCTCTCCCTTTGTTTTTGCTGTCTATACTACTGGTTTCAAGTACCAGACAGAGTCTTGCCATCTTCAGAGGTTTTCTGAAGACTCTGTGGTAGTAGGATGTATCAGGGATGGGGAAGAGACTGAGTATAAGACTGTGGTGTGAAACTTTGTCACATGGTGTAAGGATAATCATCTGCATCTAAATGTGACAAAGACAAAGGAGCTGGTTGTGGATTTGAAAAGGAGGAAGGCACCGGTGACCCCTGTCTCCTTCATAGGAGCAGATGTGGATGTAGTGGAGAATTACAAGTATCTTGTAGATAATAAGCTGGACTGGAGCAAGAACACTGAGGTCCTCTATAGGAAGGACTAGAACTGCCTCTATTTTTTGAGGAGGCTGAGGTCTTTAAACATCTGCCAGACGATGCTGAAGATGTTTTATGAGTTTGTGGTGGCCATTGCACTCCTGTATGCAGTGAATTGCTGGGGAGGCAGGTTTAGGGTGGCTAACACCAACAGACTCAACAAACTGATTCACAAGGCCAGTGATGTTTTTGGATTGGAGTTGGAGTTTTTAACAGCAGTGTTAGAGGGGAGAATATTGTTCAATCAATCTTGGAGAACTCCTTCCACCTACTCCACAATACACTGGTCAGTCTGTGAAGTACCATCAATGACAGATTGTTACAACCGCAATGCACCACAGAGCAATGCAGGAAATAATTTTTTCCTGTGGCCATCAAATTATATCATTCTTCTCTGTGAGTGCTGGATGTGAGGATTTAATCTGGTTTATGCTCTGGATTTTTATGTAGTTTTCATAGTATGTTGATATTAGGGTAATTATGATTTTGGGTAATGCTAGAGAAAGTGGTATACTATTTGCATTTTGGTGCGTATTTGCAGTTTAATTTTCTGTTATTTTTATTCTGTTATTTATTCTATGTTGTATTTTGGATGGTTTATTAGAGTATAATTTTAATTTGTGTTTTATTGCTGTCATTGGTAATTTTATTGTGTCATTGTGTCTTGTTTGGTTCCTTGTGTTCTGGTGTTGTCTTCATCGAATGTGGCTGTATCTTAATAATTTCACTTTGGGATTCATAAAATATTCTGGGAACCTTTATATATATATATCTATATATATATATATATATATATATATATATATATATATATTCACACAATAGTTCCAGCCCTGCAATACTGTGTAGTCCCTAAACAGTAAGGGGCTAGTTTAAGAGTTATGCTGGTCAATTATGTAGAATGTTAAGCCTGTTTAAATTGCAAAAATGTTCAAATGGACCAAGGCAACCAGCCAACAACAATTTATACATATACTTATATTTTTGACAGAAATGTGGGTTGGTTGGTTTGATCCATTCGACCATTTTGAAAGCTGAAAGTGGTTGAAATAGCTAGAAAACTGCCTGGTATAGTTAAGTTAATTTTCTAATAAATGTTAGGTTTGGGTTCACTTTTAGGGTTCATTTTAAGAGATAAGTGTTAAGGCAAGGGTTACATATTAAGGTCAGGTTAATGACTAGGGATGAGTTAAAGAGGAATATCAGTCTACGTGGCTAGAGCAAATTTTTAGCCAGGCAACAGCTGTCCCTGTCTGAGAATACCGACTAGTTCATGCAGTCAAGCGTTGTCTTGCTTGCTGCTGATGTTCCCCATGCTCCCTCTCCTAGCATGCCCCATCTTATTTTTGTTTGCACATACATGGACACACTAGCAGATCTCTGTAAGATGTTTGGGATCTGCCAGAGACCCATGGTCTGTCTGCACATGCACAAAGTACTCCAAGGCTATTGAGTCTCATGAAACTCTGTTCCTAAGTGAATCATTGCCTCCTAGACTGTGACGGGACATCCCAGTAGACAGTATGGCCAATGTTTACACTATCCTCACCTAGGTGAGGACTAAAGAAGTGGTGACATCAATCAAAATAAAGGTATTTAGACAGCTTAACCGCTTCCCGACTGCCCTATAGCAGAAATACGGCTACAGGGCGGCACGAGTGTGCAAACTTATGTATATATACGTGATAGTGCATTTCCCGGTAGGGGACGGGCGCCCTACCTGCGCCGCCATTCGTGGCCGTGGCTGTCAATCATCGGGTCCTGGTCGGTGATTACTCACCGGCGCCCAGTGATTACCGAAGGGGAGGAGAACTGCTTTGTTTACTAACAGTTCTCCCTGTGAGCTCAGGCACACTGCTTTGGATGGCTGTGTATAGCACAGCCATCCAAAGCAGTATGCTTACAGTGAAGCACACAGGCACAGTCCCATAGTAAAACATTCCCTACACACAGTTAACCCTTTGATCGCCCCTCCTGTTAACCCCTTTCTGCCCAGTGCCATTAGTACAGTGTCAGTACTTTTTTTTTAGCACTGATCACTGTATTGGTGTCACAGGGGATGTCAGTGACACCAAGTCAGTTCCCCACAGTGTCAGAATGTCCGCCGCAGTCCCGCAGTCCCGCTATAGGTCTCTGATCGCCGCCATTACTAGTAAAAATTAAAAATAAAATCCCAGTATATATACCACCATTTGTAAACGCTCTAACTTTCACGTAAACCAATTAATATACATGTATTGGGATTTTTTTTTAGCAAAGACATGTAACAGAATACATTTTGGCCTAAATTTATACCGAAATTTGATTTTTAAAAATTTTTTACTGGACATGTTTAATAGCAAAAAGTCAAAAATATTGTTTTTTTTCTCAAAATTGTCGGTCTTTTTGTTTTATGGCGCAAAAAATAAAATAAGCACAGGTGATTAAATACCACCGAAAGATAGCTCAATTTGTGAGAAAAAAAAAGTGCTGCATGGCAGCGCAATTATCAGTTAAAGTAAGGCAGCACCGTAACACAAAAAAAAAAAGGCCTGGTCAGGAAGACGGGTACTCTAAATCCTCAGGAGGGCAAGTGGTTAACTGAGAAAAAACATCTTCTACTGTTTAAGGGGTATATGGGGAGGAGGAGTGGAGCCAATGAGAGGAAGTTTACTTTCAAAGTGAGGGTCAGCCTTAAAGAACAGAGTAGATTTTTTTTATACTTGTTCTTGGTTTTGAATAAATCCAGCCATAACATAATGCAACATGATACAGGGCATAAGGTGGGCCTGGATGGGGGAAGTTGACCATTATTGTCTTTTAACAGAATAATTCATTTTTTCTTCAGTCAATTACAGAATTTTTTCAACTGATAAGAACCTGGATCCTACCGAACGAGATGTTATAATCATGTTGGAGGTATGCTATGTCTGAGATAAAGATTATATCTATTTAAAACTAATGGATAAAGCAGTTTCATCAAATGCACCAGGGAACAGTGACTGGAAGCTCCATTGTTGAAAACGTGCCTTGCTGTCATCTGTTTGCTGGCTTAAAGTAGAACTGAAGTCAAAACTTTTATTTTCATTTTGGGTAGAGTAAGGGAGGGTTATAGCCCATCTGTTTTGTGGGTTTTTTTTTGCAATTTGTGTCCCATTGGGGAGACATCCCTTCACTTCCTGTTCCATAGCCAAAACAAGAAATGACACAAAATCCCTCCAAACTGAGGGAATCACTGGTTGTCACCAAGGTCGCCAGTACTAGCTTCTGCATTGGAAAATTTACCCGTTCATAGACACACAGCTCAGGAGTGAGCAGACCCTGTGTGCCCCTATAGCAGATGGTTTGCTATGGGGACACACAAAGAAGAGGAGGAGCCAAGATTGCCATTGGGGGACCCGAGAAGAGGAGGATTGGGGCTGCGCTGTGCAATACCACTGCACAGAGCAGGTCAGTATACCATGTTTGTTATTTTAATTAAAAAAAATTAACTTTAGTAACACTTTACGTTCACTTATTATATACCCCAGAATAAAATGGGTAACAATTTATGAAGAGTTTATGAATTGCAATAGATCAACATTTCATGGGATTGCAAAGCAGGGTTTTAAACTTTGATTAAAGCGGAGTTGCACTTGCGCTGTCAAAAAATAAAAGTCAGCAGCTACAAAAACTGTAGCTGCTGACTTTTAAAAAACACACACTTACCTGTCCCTCGGTCCCGCGGTGTGTCCTCTGCAGCCTGTTTTACCAGCCTTCTTCTCTCCCTGGGTGCCGGCATCTTCAGTGTGGGCACCCGGCTGTGACAGCTTGCAGCTTTACAGCCGGGTACCCACTGCGCATGTGTGAGTAGCGCTGCGCTTCCTGAATGGTCCTGTAGTCATCTGGTACCTGTCACGTGTCCCAAAAGACTACGTAGAGGGAGGAAGGGAGGACACCTTCCACTTATGATCACCTAGGCAATTGGAGTGTTAGTGGGAGCTGGTACCTGTCTAATTCGGGTACCCGCTCCCCCCCGCCCCCCAAAGGTGCCAATCCTTAATGGGGAGCATTGGACCAGTCTTTAAAGCAGAACTTCCCCTTTTGGGTGGAGCTCCGCTTTAACCTCAAAGTTTATATATGTTTCCATAAAAAATATGAGTGATCAGTGTGGCCAAGCAGTGGGAAAAGTGAACAGAATTCTAGGATTCATTGCTAGAGGGATCACCAGCAGGAGGAAAGAGGTCCTGATTCCACTATATAGATCTTTAGTTAGACCTAATTTAGAATACTGTGTCTTCTAAAGACCTCACTTACAAAAAGGTATTGATTATATAGCACCATCCTAGTTTGCTAGAGTGTAGGCAAATTTAGTTTGGCTCTTCTATAGGCAGAGGAGCAGGGGTAATTGTGTTTAGGAGGCTATGCAATGCTTCACAGGCTGTGGCTCTGTTACCTCCCCCTATCTGCTGGAACTCACTGAAAACTTCCAGAACATAGTGGGCAGAGGGACAGTGGTTGCAGTCTGAATATTTATGGAGCTTCAACCAATCCCTGGAAAGGTGGACTTAGAAGGTGGGGACTCATCCCTTGAAGCCTGGCAGTCTGGGAGCAGAGCCCAAGGTCCAGTGATCTGGTAGGGACCCCTGTGTTGGGGGCTCTTCCCCTGGGGTAGAGAAGAGGGGTAGAGAGAGAAAGGAAAAAGAAGGGAGCTTCAGGAACTTACCCAGCTTTAGTCTCAGGCTTAGCTGCAGACTCCTAGTCAGACCAGAAGCAGCCTGTCCAGAAGAAAGGTCAAGCCAACAGCCACTCTGGATCCTGGGATTTCCTCAAAGGGACTGAGTGAGTACAGCCCAGCCATTACCCCTAAGGAAAGGAGAGGACACTACAGTAAATTACCTCATGTGTCTAGTACTTGTAGCCCCAAGTGTAGCTCATGTGCAATGCAAAACAGCCAAAAGCATACTAATTCTCTAAGCTTGGGACTAACACAGCAAAGTGCCCTGCAATACAGCCAGGTGTGGAACTTTTCTTCCTAGTCACTGCTGTACCATTATTCCCACTGTTGTGCAGAACAGTTCACCATTCGAAATAGAGCAGCCAGAGACTTAGGAGGTCCTCAACCATTTATTTGGAGTTTACAGTTTTTCTCTTCAGTTCTGGGTATTCCTTACACCCCCCCCCCATTCCCAATCCAAGTTCATAGTTCAGAAAATAAACACAAAAAAACCCAATCCCCTGAACTGTTTATTGAGCCATTTGGAAGGTATGAAAATACAGTTTACCTTGCTGTGGGTGCTGTTAGGGGAAAATTGGCCCAAAGTGCAGCTGCTTCTTTGGGGGTAGTGCTACAGTTAGATAGAATGTCCAGAAATGGTCAACTAAATAATGAAAGGTATGAGGGATAAATCATATCAAGAGATACTTCAGAAATGTAATTTGTACAGTATGGAGGAAAAATGGGAAACTTCTACATACAACAAGCGGGTGAAGAAGAGCAGCATTTTCAAAAGGAAGCCAAGATCAAGAACACAGGGACATGACCTCAAACTAGCAGAAGGAAAGTTCAAAACTAATTTTAAGAAGTATAATTTTATACTCATACCAATGTTTTTTAACAGTAGATAAATAAATTATTATTATTTAAAAAAATAAATGTATATATATATATATATATATATATATATATATATATACATACACACACGCTATATTGACAAATGTATTGGGACACCTGCCTTTACACGCACAAGAACTTTAATGGAATCCCAGTCTTAGTCCGTAGGGTTCAATATTGAGTTGGCCCACCCTTTGCAGTTATAACAGCTTCATCTTTTCTGGGAAGGCTGTCCACAAGGTTTAGGAGTGTGTCTATGGGAATGTTTGACCATTCTTCCAGAAGCGGATTTGTGAGGTCAGGCACTGATGTTGGACAAGAAGGCCTTGTCGCAATCGTACACCCAGAGACTGACGCCGTCCTCCATTTTGTTAAGAAATCTCCATGTTGTCCCTCATTCTCCCCCTTCCCTCTCTGTTAATCCACAGGGACATATGTGTGTTGGAAGTGTCCTAGGCAGGCCAGAGCCCATCAGGGAGCCTCGAGGTGCCTGGTTGTCTGAGAGAGCTGTGCAATATCACACCTCGTAAAAGATAATGCAAGCCTTCCCAGGGGTTCAAGGCATTCCATCGAAGCAAGAACCAGATAAACACTTTTAAAATCAATTTTTCTCCTATGTCTCATATCTTTGAATATGAAAGACTTACATAAAAACCAGGCATATCATCAGATTGCCCAAGAGGAGGTGAACAGTTTGATAGGTCACTCTCCTTGGCTGGAATACGTAGGAAAGCAGAAAAGTAGATCTCGTGAACCATTCAGTGTAGAATTGCATATCTAATCAATCCTCAGACTTGTCTGCATAATAATCTACCTGCAGGTGGAGTGTCACTTGAGCATATGGAAAGTTATGAGCCAAAATATGAACTATAAGAGATTTTGGCTCTAGTTTAGGTCTATACCCAGACCTTCCCGCCCTAAACAGGGTATTGGTCCTTGACTTCAGAGACACCCCCTGCTGGGGAACTACAAAATGAGCTGTCAGACCTAAGAAAGTTAAGTTGAAGAATTCTCCCTTTTTAACATCAGAACCACCTGGGAGACCCGTACCCATTCGCTGTGAAACTTGATCTGCTAACCTAGGACTTTGGCAAGTACTTTAACCCTCTAACCTCTCTCTGTTATCTCTTTGCTGTGCTCTTGTTCTCTGTATAGTTATATATATATTGGTTACATCTTTTTTCTGTAAATATTTTTATTGCACCCTTTTGACCTTTTAGTAATAAATCTTTCCTTCTGAAAGTGCTGAACTGTTTCTATAGCTCTTTATTGCAATTTACGAATTCCTGCCTCTAAAAGAGCGCTACTGTGTTTGCTTAACCCTCTGTATAACCGTGTTATACAGACAATTATGTTAACCATTATAGTGTTATAGCTGATATCGCAGAGTTTCCGCTTTCTCTGTACAAAAAGGAGATGGTGGCAGTGTGAAGGATTAATTGCGTAATTAACCTGACCCAGTAACAATCGCATTCAGGCTGCCTGTACATAGATTGTGGTCCAATTAGCTGGAAAATCGTTGTGCAGGGTGCAGCTGGGTGTGGCATTGTTACGCACGTGACATTGCAATTTTAGATTGGCTAGTCCTTTGGTCACGAGTTTGGTGAGAAGGGCTGGGATCTGATGCCGTGTTCATCACATATTGGTGGCAGCGATCGTGGGATTGTCACATATTGGTGGCAGTGATCCTGGGATCGTCACAGGCCTGGCTCGCAATCTCCGCTCTAATTCATCCCAAAGGTGTTCTATCAGATTGAGGTCAGGACAAGTCAAGTTCCTCCACCCCAAAACTCGCTTATCCATGTCTTTATAGACCTTGCTTTATGCACTGGTGCGCAGTCATGTTGGAACGGAAGGGGCCATCCCCAAACTCTTCCCACAAAGTTGGGAGCATGAAATTTTCCAAAATGTATTGGTATGCTGACGCCTTAGGAGTTTCCTTCACTGGAACTAAGGGGCCAAGCCCAACCCCTGAAAAACAGTCCCATACCATATTCACCCCTCCACCAAACTTTACACTTGGCACAATGCAGTCATGCAAGTACTGTTCTCCTGACAACCACCAAACCCAGGCACGTATATCAGATTGCCAGACAGGGAAGCGTGAGTCATCACTCCAGAGAACACGTCTCCACTGCTTTAGAGTCCAGTGGCGGTGTGCTTTACACCACTGCATCCAACGCTTTGTATTGCACTTGTTGATGTAAGGCTTGGATGCAGCTGCATGGCCATGGAAACCTATTCCATGGATGGATTTATTGCACAGCTTGCAACCTATCATGGTACCATGTTTGAATTCACTGAGCTCCTGAGAGCAACCCATTCTTTCCCAAATGTTAGCAGAAGCAGTCTTCATGCCTAGGTGCTTGATTTTATACACCTGTGGCCATGAAGGTGATTGGAACACCTGGATCCAATAATTTGTTCAATACTTTTGGCAATATAGTGTGTATATATACAGTATATATATATACGGTATATATATATATATACTGTATATATATATACTGTATACAGTGTATACTCTCAATTAAATTTTGTTTATTATTTTTATTATTAATAATAATATTATTATTATACAGTGTTTATATATAGCGCCAAAGGGTTTGCTCAGCACTGTACATTAGAGTGGGGGTACAGTACATGAGATAATACAGTAACAATACAATACACGAGGGGTTCAAGGGCCCTGCTCTTTCAAGCTTACAATCTAGGAGGCAGTGGGTAGAGGTACAGGAGGAAGTGGCTGTGGGGGATGGAGTGGTAGGAGGAGTGGAGGAGAAAGGCTGTTAGGTGAGGGTGGGGTAGGCTTCCCTACCCCATGGGTTTTCAGGGTGCGCTTGAAGGTGAGGAGGGTAGGTGACAGTCTGATGGACTGGGGTAGGGAGTTCCAGAGGATGGGTGAAGTCCTGGAGAAGTCCTGCAGTCGGGCGTGGGAGGAGGAGACCAGGGAACTAGAGAGTAGGAGGTCTTGTGAGGAACGAAGGGCACGGGTAGGGTGGTATTTGGGTATCAGGTCAGTGAGGTAGTTTGGGGCAACGTTATGAATGGCTTTGTATGTCAGAGTTAGTAATTTGAATTTAATGCGTTGGGCAATCGGGAGCCAGTGAAGGGATTGGCAGAGGGGGTGGCCGAAGTGGAGCGGTTGGTGAGGTGGATGAGTCTAGCCACTGAGTTCAGGATAGACTGGAGCGGGGATAGCATTTGTCGGGGTAGGCCGGTGAGAAGGGAGTTGCAGTAGTCTAGGCGTGAGATAATAAGGAAGTGTACGAGTTGTTTGGTGGTGTCTGGGGTGAGGAACATACGTATCTTGGAGATGTTGCGGAGGTGGAGCCTGCATGAATTTGATAGTGATTGGACATGAGGTTGGAAGGAAAGGTTTGAGTCCAGGGTGACACCTAGGACTTTGGTGTGTGGGGTGGGATTGATGGTGGCGTTGTTGGTCGTGATGGAGAGGATGGGGGTGGGGGCGCGGGCTGGGGCTGGGGGGAAAACTAGGAGCTTGGTTTTGGACAGGTTTAACTTGAGGAAATGGAGCGACATCCAGTCTGATATGTCGTTTAGGAGGTGGGTGATGCTGGTGGAGAGTGAGGGGATGAGGTGGGGGGTGGAGAGGTAAATTTGTGTGTCATCGGCATAGAGGTGATAGTTGAAGCCGTGGGAGTGTATCAGTTTGCCAAGGGAGGAGGTGTAGATGGAGAAGAGAAGAGAGTTTACAACAGGTATGGCGTATGATACTTTCTGTCTGTAATTTATAACAAATTACAAGCCATTTTACTATTTATTAGGTTGTAAAATACATATATGGATTTCTATTATACCATGTTTTCTGAACATGCTTAAAGACACCTCACACTTTTGTTTATTCGTTTGGTTGTACTTCTAACACAGAAAAGCTAGTATGTCCATGATATGCCATGATAAGCCTCAACCAATACAATATGTAAAATGGTGTAAATGTGAGTGCATATGTTTGTATACAAAAGAGAGAGTGGGGGAGGCAAAGAAAATGAGAAACATAAAGATATATTAACATTCATGATTACAGAATCCTGAAGGTATAATTGTGACAAAGGAAATGCGTGTAATAAAGAATGGAATATTTGCATTCATAATGAAGATCCCAGAGCTGGTCAGGTAAGTTTTTTTCTCTTTTGTTTACCTCTTTTTTTATCATCAATTTTACCATTGAGGACAAATACAGTAGGTATATGCTGCACTCTTCAAGCAAAATTTACAATGGTGGGCAACTTTTTTTTAAGATGTAACAGATCTGGGTGAGTGCCTATATTGATCCATCAATGAAAACAATTGTATAGAAGCTGCATGCATTCTCCAGTGCTTCCCCACAATAACTGCATGTTACGTCATAGCTGTTTGATATCTGAACTGATATTTTATGGCTGTAAAATTAGGTGATTTACATGTTTTCTTAGCACACTGCATTGAACAGCCGGACATCTGCAAATTTCTTGCCCAGAGTGCCATCAAAGATCTAGGAGATACAGTGGTGTATTTAGGTTTTGTGGTGAACTCTGCAGTTTTAGTAAATCAACCCCAATGTGTCAGCAGCAGTACACAAAGGTAAAACAATAATTGCACTGGAGTTTTTTTTTTTATTGGTCCCAGAATGTATTGAATGTGGTGAAATTTCTCTTTGCAAAGAATACCCAATCACATGCAAGGAAAATAAAAAAACTGCAATTTTGCTTGCACTCGATTGCATGATGGAAGCCAGCAGAGCTTCACCACATTCAATAAGCTCTGGGAAAAATTCCCTTGCAAAGTTAACAGTCTAAATGCAAATATATGGCGAGCGCTGAAATCTAAAAGCCGCTAACACAAAGGATAATGGTAACAAATCCCATAAAACATGTATAATAAAGTGCAGCACTAAACATTAAATGTCATCATTAAGTGCAAAGTTGACAATAAAACATATGAACAAAGTTACCAATAAATTGTGTAAGCAATAGCACTGAATGATTAAGTGTTATAATACATATTTGTCCATCCAATAATAAACTAAAGTGAAGAGACACTAATGAAGAAAGTGTCCGTGGTACTACAAGGCACAGCAATACCAAAGTTGAATATACAAAGAAGTGCTCTTAATCCAGTGATGAAATCCACCACCGGCAATGGCTTTGCACTCACCAGAAAGCTACTGGTAAAGTAGCATTAATGTTGATCTCATAGGTGAAACACTCAAGGATCCATATGTACAGACTGGACTTCTCCAATGAGTACTGGTAAGCTCAGATCAAAAAAGGGGAATTCTCCTCTCTGGATGAAGTTCTGTACAGTAACACCTAGGTACTGCCAACCAAGGTTAACAGTCTATTTGCCTTAAGTACACCAACTCCATGGTGTTTTAACAAGAAACATTTGTTCTAATTTATTATTGGAGGCTGTTCACTTGTCAAAGTGTATGTCCATTTAGCTTAGTAAAAAAGGTGAGGCTGTGTTCACTTTGAATACCAAATTGTATATCAGGGGGTTGGAAAAAAAAACAGTTTTTGTTTGAACATGATTAGATAGATCCCACAAGATTGGTCTATTCACAGATGATGTCATACTTACTATAACAGACCCATTGACTTCTTTGACAGCAAACTCCTCTACTCTGGAAACGTTTAGCAACATTTCATGTTATAAACTTAATATTACTAAATATTGTGCATTTCCTATAGGTATCACAAAGGAACTTTTACAATGTCTTAAAGATAAGTTCCTCTATAGCTGGTCCACTAAGAATCTAGTGTACTTGGGCATATGCGTGTCCTTCCTCTCTTCCAATATGTTCAAAGATAATTATGGGAAATTATATCAGACTATTTTAATGGAGCTCTCAGCAATTGGGAAGTATGAGCTCCCATGGTTGGGCAAACTAGCGGCCTTCAAGATGTTAATCTTGCCTAAACTCTTATACTATTTTAGAACAATATCGCTCCTTATCCCCCATTCTTATTTTGGTAAATTAGACGTAGCGATGAAAAAATATATTTGGAAGGGGAAAAGATCTAGAATTCCGCTTTCGGTTTTCCTGTAATCTCCACCTATTACTACCTATTACTACGCTGCATTGTTAGATCAACTTCAGAATTGGTTGATTCCCTCGGATAAGCTATGGGTACAAATAGAGAGGAGCACAGTTCCGGCTCAGGATCTCCGGGCTTTATTACATGCAAAAGTTATTTCTCCGAAGCTAATACATACCTACCTTCCCTCTATTTCTGAAGCATTGGGTGCATGGTTAGTAGGTTTATCTAAATCTACTCTTTGTATCCCTAAGATAAGGCTGGACACACCGTTAACAATCTATGAACATCTTATTTACAATCTTAATGCGAAACCTTTGAGAGACGCGGGTTATTATAATTTTAATAATATCCATATTTTTATACTACTAATGATAGTGATCAGTGACTTATAGTGGGACTGTGATAGTGTGGCGGGATATCTGGCACTTAACTGACACTGGGTGGGAACTGATTAACTGACACTGACATCACAAGTGACCCTAATACAGTGATCAGTGATACTATACATTGTCACCGTACTCATTTAACTGGTTGGGAAAGGGTTAACATCTCAGTTAATCAAAGGGTTAAGTGTATGCCTGACAATTGTTAAGGTGTGTATTATGCTTTTTACTAAAAATCTCTTTGTTCCTTCTCCCTGCCTTGCGGGGGGAAAAGAAACAAAGAGATTGTTCCCTCTGCGCAGAGCCCTGTGTTGATTGTCAACACAAGGCTCTGGGCTTTGAGTGGACACAGCCGATCAGCAGGTCCCGGTCATCCGGTCATCATCATTGACCGGGACCTGCTGACAAAATCTTGCTGTGTCTAATCACAGTGGGAGTCAGTGGGCAGAGGCATGCATGCACCCTGTGCCCAGAACAGCATAAAAACAACTCAGCATGCAACCCAGTTCAGCATGCATGCATGATGACATGAGCTTTAATGCTCTGCCCCTACGTGTTTCGTCCACCCCTTGAGGACATCTATGTTGACAAAATGATTTCACATGTTCAGGACATGAGTACAGATGCCAGTGCTGCCCTGAGCCATCTAGTTCCTCATACAACCATACCACATGGTAATAGGGACACAGTGCATAGTTGATGACATCAGGACTTCCCGATTGGACGAAACGCATCAACATCATCTGATGCAGCCTTCCATGTACTCTTTTCCACTACATAGCCAATGCCCTTAGCTACAGTTGCCAGACTATTTTACAACACACAGTCCCACTTAGTGAGGGTGCCTGGGCATATGCTAGTGTGTGAACAATGATGTTCTGATTTTATGGTACTTTCCCAAAAGATGTGAGAAGGGAGTGGTGCCTATTTTTCACTATTTATATGTATATATAAATGTCACACTTACACATTGCTTAGCAAACTTGCTCTTAACATGAACATTATATCTAATGCTAGGTCCAATGGATTAGTCCACTGGGTATATTGTTTGTAATGCTCCAAGATACTGTAAACATGTAACTTGTTTTATGTTATATTTATAGCTTTGGCATGTGGAAACTTGTTGCAAAATTTGAAAATGCACCACAGAGGGAATTTACCACACAGTTTGAAGTGCGAGAATATGGTGAGCTTACGAAAAATAAAATGCTGATTTTTTGACAATTTCGCATATTTCAGTCACCCTTCATTTTGGCCATCAAGCTTGGTAGGACTAGTTGGCTTTCATCATTTTAGGATAAATTTTATAGCATTAAAGCTTAACTCCAACCCTGCCTTCAGTCTTGCACAGTTCTACAGGCTCCTCTCCTCTACTGAAATTGCTCTGATTTCACTGCACACTGTGAGCTTCTCAAAATGTGCATTAGAAGCCACAGTAGGTAATTTCCTGGATGCATGGTGTCCAGCTCCATCTAACCATTTACTCCCTAGCCTAACCCACCCCTTTCATTCATTGATTTCAGTTCTTTCAGTCATCGAGGCTCAGCATCACATGTAGCTGTTAATTAGGGTGGCCTGCATGCAATTATAGCTTGTTTGAGAATACCCATCACCCCATCCACCCATCAAGGTATTTTAATATTTGCATAACTCCTCCCAAGATCCAGCGCACTGCTTACATTAGAGCTGAAAAAAGTACTCTTGAAAAAAGTACCGTTTTCATGAAAGCTATGTACAACACCTTCCTGTCCCCCAGCCACGATCTGCCCGCATTGCATAGAATAACACAGAAACTTAGTGATCATGTAACTGGTCTAAAATAAAGTAAAAAATAAAAAACAGAAAAGTGTTTAAAAAAATTGATTAGCATGTTGATGAAAGGGGGAAGCAGTAACTGGGGAAGGCTAGATGTGAGCAGATTAAACTTCAGCTTTAAGATATGACACTGTTAGCCAGTGATGAAAATGGTAAATTTATCATTGAAATGAAAGTTGTGAAACACATTAGATTCTTTGTGAGGCAATGTACAATACTATACTGTAAGACCACATATTTATGCAGAAAAAAAGAGACATGATTTTCATCTTACTGACTCCTAAATGGTGGTATTAGCTGCTGTAAAATGTTGGGATTTATAAGATCATCTAATATTAATCTGCAAATATACAGTAGTCAGCAACCTGAAAATGTGAAAAACATATATTCAAAGCTGAATGATGAATTTATATTGGGTTTAGGCCCGAGGGCCTTCTTGTATTGATTAGAGGTAAAGGAATATGTGCTTTCTCGAGTACAACAGTGACGGCTTAGAAAGTTTAGAAAGTGATCGTTGACAAACAATTATCAGTCATATTAAAGCAGAGTTCCAGCCTTTTTTTCCCCCTAAAAAATACCCCCCAGGATGGTCGCAGCTTATATAGTATATTCCGACATATGTATTAAATGTAGTCTTTTATGTTGTATTGTTATGCAATGTACTCACTGTCAGCTCTGCAGCTTGAGTGTGCGTATCTGAAGCCCACTCATAGCTCCTTCCAGGATATGGTGCTACTGGCTATCCAGCATGCACCTCCTGATCTCACACAGGCACAGTGTGTGCAAAGCACAGCTCAGTCATCTCCGCTTGTCTCCACCTGGCATCACGTAATTTGTGATTTGGAAATACCGCAATGCTAGATGCGGAGGCTGCCTGTTGGCTTCTGAGATTGATGACACTTATATCCCAGGAGCCAACGGCGGCTGGAGATGATGTACCTTGCCGCAGTAAGGTACAACAGAAGTGGACCTGTTTATTGGACAAAAAAGGTAATATGCTTTGACAAAAAAAATCCGAACATTACTAGCACTGTGATCAGCAATGCGGGGGGCACAACTTCAAAAGTGGGTGGAATTCTACTTTAGGGGCCAGTTCACTCCACAAAAACACAATCCAGATGCATTCCAGATATGTTTCTGCTTACAGTTCACACCACACACTGTTCCGGTGCAGTTTTTATGCAGTTTGCCATGTTCCAGTATGGTTCTGTGCAGAAAAACTGCAGCATGTTCTACTTTTTTTCTACCCTGGAAACTGACTGGAGCTGACTGCACTAGTGTGAACAAGGGCCATTGGAATACATGGAAAACACTGTGCATGCATTTTTGATGCAGAAATAAAGAGAACTGAACTGCATCTAGGGTGAACTAGCCCTAAGGTAAAGAGCAGGGAGAGTGTATCAGGGCCTCCATTAGAAATCATGGGGCCTGTACGACCATCTGAGAGGCCTTAATTGGCGAAATGACAGAGACAGGACCAGCACAAATCTGAAAGATGGCATCCCAACCAATTATCCTCATTTCCAGTCAAACCCAGGCCCCCCTGCTGACCCAGAGGAGCTCATGTCCAGTACAGAAGGGCTGCCTCTACCCCCCTATTCGCAGCCCTAAAGTGCACTGATTGGCCAGATCTAAGTTAAATTGAACAGATTCACTTTATAGAAACAGCAGAGTCGTGGCTGAACACTGGGGGAAAATTATTTCAAGTATCTAAGACTATACTGATTCCATTCATGATTATGTAGAATTTCGCATTTCATTAGAGGAAGAAAATAACATTTACTTTAGGAAAATGTAAAATACATGCTGAACCATAACTCTGAACATTAATGCTTGGGGCTAACACGTAATTCTCTTGATAAGTCCTTTCTTCTTTTCCAGTACTTCCAACATTCAGTGTTGAGTTGGATACAAAAAAAAAGTTTTTCTATTATAAGGATGATGAATTGGTTGTCAATATTAAAGCCAAGTAAGTACATTAGCCAAACTCTTTTCTGAACATTGTCTTGCGGTGTATGACCTTGGATTTAATGAAAACGCAAAGTGTTGATGAGAGCTTAAAGCAGAGCTCTAGTCAAACCAAAAAAAACATAAAAGTCAGCAGCTACAAAAACTGTAGTTGATGACTTTTAAAAAACAGACACTCAAATGTCCCATGATCCAGTGGTGTACTCACCGCAGCCGGTGTCCGGCCATCCTCTCGCTCCCTGGCGCTGGCATCTTAGGTGTGGTCACCTGGCTATGAAGCTGTCACAGCCGTGCATGTGCAAGTAGTGCTGCACCTTGTGAATGACCCCATAGTCCAGCGCAGGGGGGAGAGGGGGTCAACTTCTGCTTCCGAATGCCTAGGCGATTGCAGCGGAAGTGGGAGCAGGTACCTGTCAAAATCAAGTACCCACTCCCCCTCCCACTCCTCAAAGGTGCCAATCCTTAATGGGGAGTGGGGGATCAATACTTAGAGTAGAACTTCCACCTTTTGGATGGGGCTCCATTTTAAAGCTGTATTAAACCCAAAAGCAAACATTTATTATTTTCCAGCTTGAAAAATCTTAGATATGGTGGCTGAATTTATTTTCTTTTTTAGACTTTTTCTCATTAAGTTTCACCTGGTGATCCAGCTGTTCTGCAGATATAGCAGTTAGAGGGCTGAGACAAACCATTTAACACCAACAGGGGTGCTTACATTGGCCAGCTTTTATTTATTTATGTTAAATCTTTATCCCAAAAGGAAAAAAATGTTTTTCTTGTAACTGGTTAAACAGTGTTAACTTAAGTTTGGTTTCAATTTGTTAGTGTTTCTAAATTTGTTATTCCATCTACTACCCCCCTAGACTGACACTGCTGCTGTCCAAATGTGTCTCTGTTGCTCCTCCATCCAGAGTGTAGACGCCATAAGGGCCGATTCACAAAAGATTGTGGTCCGCGTTAAAAATGTAGAACCCTTATGATCTGCTGCAGGTGTCAATGCAATGTTAACAACACCCCAAATGTACGTTTTCCTGCACTGGATCACAGGGTACAGAAGTACCATGATATCTGGTTGCCGTGCATGCTCTACTTTTGGAGCGATGCAGTGCAATTTTAGCCTATTCAAATGAATGGTGCTGTCATTTCCTGGGGTCACTGTTCGGCGAAGCAGCTCATGGAACATGATCTGCATTCCATTGGTTTTAGTGTAGTACAAGGGAGATGCTGTCCAAAAGTGTCTGTGCTCCTTCATCCAGAGTGAAGTAATACAAAAATTATGTTACTTGGCAGGATCACCAGTTGATAACCAAGGGAAAAAAGCCTAACAAAAAGAAACCTAAAACCTATCTAAGGATTGGTAAGCTGCAACATATTACATTTTTGGTTTATTAGCACTTTAAGGAAGGGTCTTTAATACATAGCAAATAATAATTTGATATGAGGATAGGTTGATCTTTGAGCAGTCTTATTATGCCTGTATATCTCATTGCCATCTTGCTAATTTTGTTTCTTCATGTGACTGTTTCATTTTTTGAGAAGGTTGGTATAAAAAAAAAGTACATGGGACCCTGGCAACTCAGCTATGTTTGGCATTATGTTTTTTATGTATGTAACTTTTTGATCATAAGTATAGGACTGCAGCCAGCAAAGTACATGAACCAGGTCTAAGTGCACACCTGGTAGCTAGATTTCACAAAGAAATAATACAGTTCACTCTACATTATGTTGCCTATTGCAATACATTCTTACTCAGATTGTAAGACCTCTATTGTTTACCTTTTCTGTGCCTTATACAAGGACTGTTAAAGTATTATAGCCTTCATATACTGAAGTTGTAGGAAATTAAACATCTTCTCTGTGGAAACCATTCAAAATCTTGCTTTAATATTTAACCAGCACTAGTTAACCGACAGATGTAACATGTCTACTTTCTATGACAATATTCAAAATATTTCTTCTGTTATAACACAGCACATCAAAAAGTGTATACACAGTGTATCTACTGTATTATATGTAGCGCTACCCTCTTGAGGGCCGCAGAATATTTTTGGGTTCCCTGTCTGTCCTGAGCCTGGTTTGAAAGTACACCCGCTGACACCACCGTGAATCTTTGACCAGGATGACTCCCTGGCTTTGAAACATAAAATAAACACATGCAGTTTTAAGTGAGCAAATATTCAACAAGAATGAAAGTAGATGTGCATCCAAAAAAATTATAAAAAACACTCTAAAAGGTTCAACAAAGTAATAAAGCACAGTATCACTTTAAGTAGCCCCAAATGACCTACAGGATTAAATTTAAACATCAATTCCAGCTTCTGAGATATCTCTCCCCAAGTGAGCAGCAGTGAACTATCAAGCTGTGAGGCTATTTCACTTTTGGGTTCTCAGTTGCTGGTTTAACTCTGGAGATGAATACTTTTGTTATAAGCAATAGTGTCCCCTTTTTGTATCTCTTTTAGTAAGGGGTCAAATCCTCTGAGCGCTTGGTGGGGCCCTAATTGGTGCATATTAAGGTTCAGATCCTTCCTTGTGTAAGAGCAAGATTTCCTTAAGATGCCATAATCACAGAAAGGTTCTCCCTTTGAGAGATTTTGGGTTTAGGTAAAGTCTCTTTAACACAAAGAATGAAGGAAAGAATTAGCTTAGATTGTAGAAAGGGACAGAGGCAGACTTCAACAGAGGTTGACCCCCTAAAGATGGTGAACTAGTCTGGTGAAGTATGTTCCTTTGGAGTTTGATGAGGCTTGAAATGCGATACTAGTGTAATCCTGTCTGCAGGGGGCATATTCTGTAGCTGTGTTTTCCAGATGTTAGTGAGGCACTAAAGCAGTAGGCCATAATATAGAATGGGCTAGACAGTCTGGGCCTGTGATAAGCTGTGGTGTAAGGTGTACTGAACTGACCTATTGAAATGAACACATTCACTTGCAACTTGTGATGATCTGGGTATGGAACCCTCTCACCCAATCTGTAGCCTTTGCAGCGTAAGAGGTAGTCTCTCCATTGGGGGGGGGCTTCTCTACACACCCCTCCTCCACCCCTCACCATTCACTTCCTTCCTCCAAAGTTCCCAGGCTTCTCAATACATGTACCCACACCCCTTTTGCAAGCTGTCCTGGGAAATGTAGTCTGATCACTCCCTATCTGAGTGCATAAGTCCTGCTACCAGCATACAAGTCCAACAAGGCTTTATTCCATAGAGTCCAGATAACTGAACTGCAGAACACTGCCATCTTGTGTTTAATTAACATCTTGCAACCAGTATTAATGCAGGGTGTTACAACTATATATATATTATACATATTATATGATATATTTTTTTAACCAAATGCTTCCCTATTTATGTTCTTAATAAATTCAGCTATCTGTTTGGTGAGAATGTAAATGGATATGCTATTGCCACATTTGGATTATACAAAGATTTCATGAAGACTCTGCAGGGATCTATGCAAAGAGAACAGGTATTTACATACGTTTTGCAGCTGAAAAAATAAGAAATACTTTCTAAACTTGGCACAGGCCATGGTGTGTATTATTAGGCATTAGGTATGTGGCTTTCCAGATGCTTAAATTGTATGGCATATGCGTATTAGAATTATGTTTTTCTCTTTAAGCTGATGTTTAACATTCTTTTGCTACCCCTGGTTCCTCCTTGCCCCTCACATTAAAGGGCCAATAAATTAATAAAAAATATCTTTCTGTTTTTGTTACATACTTTTTTGGCCCATCAACATCATCTTTACTTTTGCATGCAATCCAGGCAGATTATGGTTGATGGGAGAGGCTGGCATGTTGCTTTACATAGATTCCTGAAAACAAGAAAATCCACAAGCGATACCGAACATCCATGACTGAAAGAACTAATTAAAAGGGGTGGGTCAGGGACAGTAAGGCTGGGGGGGAAAGTGCTAGATGATGCTGGAAGCCAAATAGGAGGGCTCTATCTGACTTGCAGCAGCTGTTATTGCAAACCATGAGCTTATCAGTAGTAAGCAATTTCAGAACAGTAAAGAAGCATGTAGAACTCTGCAAAATAGAAGGTAAGACTGGAGTTCAGCTTTAAAACCGAACTCCAGGCAAATAGCTAAATGCACAGATGGATTACATTTATTGTAGCTATCACTCAAGGCCACTGATAAGGCAGTATAACTGGTCCTCCTGTAGTTCAACATCAGTTGTATAGTGGGGCCCGGGCACCTGACAAGCAGGAGGGCTGGCTGTACTGCCTTATTGGCAGCCCTGTTTGTACACATGAACAGTGTTCTTGCTTTGGGCAGTGCTGGCAATCCCTTAAAGCAATCACCATATGGATCCCCCTGCAGTGCAACTGGCTTTTACCCCTCTCGCTTCCACCAGCTTTCAGCTGCTTCAGGGGGAGTCACAGAGGTTGTTTCCAGTATTTGGACCGCCTGCTGCTCTGATCACCCACCCCCTTTCTGCTGCTCTGATCCCATTGTGTACCAACTTCTCCTCCTATCCCTCCTGCTGGCTGCAACTGCTGGGGGATGGTTTCAGGATGATGGGGCTAGGGAGTAAATATATCATATGTAACAGCTCTTTACTTTCCTAAATGAACACAGTGAGCAATTGGTACTGATCGCTCCTGTGTTCATTTATTGCTGAAGCATAGTAAAGTGTGTTTACTTTGCATCAGTTTGTGAATGAACAGGAAGCCTCTCTACAGAGTGCTTCCTGCTCATTCATCTGCAGTGTAGTTGCATGGAGACTGCGTAGAAAGAGATTGAGAAATCCATGCCCTAAGTCTCTTTCTTTTATTCAAAAGTGGGACATCACTTCACCAAAGCCCCCAAAAAAGCTTTTAAAAAGAATTAAAAACACATTGAAAAAAAAGGGGGTTCCTTCACACATGCACCCAAAATGTGCCAAGAAAGAGATGTGTTTATGTGCACAGACAAAGGTGCAAAAAAGCAGAGTTAAAAAATGTGAGAAGCTTAAAGCGGTAATAAACTAAAAAACTAAAATATATTTATTTGAAGCTTACCAATCCTTAGATGTGGAGCCTGGATTTGTTTTCTATTTTTAGGCTTTTTTCCTTTATTTTCACCTTGTGATCTGTCTAGTAAATCTCTTATTTTTCAACTTCCTTCAAAAGACCAAGCTGTCCAGACAAAGAGGCAGTTAGAGGGTTGAGAGAAACCATTTACCAATGACAGGAGTGCTTACAGGGATGCTTTCTGAAGTTCAGATTTATTTGTTAGACAAGTCCATCTAAATCTAATTTTAACATTGTCCTCTCTCCAGACTGACAATGCTGCTGCCTAAAGTTGTCTGATTTACCACTTCTTCCAGAATGCAGACACTCTAAGACAGGATGTGTTACTGGCTGTCAGGACTGCCAATAAAGGGGTACTGTAGGCCTTCCTGTATGGGCCCTGTGCCCCATCAGATCAGCAAGGGGCCCAGAGGCAGCTGGCAAACATTGGGAATTGGTGTGTTTCATATGCTACTGTTTGTCAAAGAACAGAGTATTTCCTGTTCATTTATCTCCAGTACAGGTGTGGCTGTAGAGAAAGCATTGAGGAATCTATGCCCTCAATCTCTTTTTCTGTCTCAAAAGTGAAAAAAAATTGGCAAAAAATTATTTATAAAAATTGTAAAAAATAATTTTTAAAAGTTGCTAAAGAAAAGGGCTCATTCATGTGGGTTTTCTGGCCCAACAGTGTAAATGAGCGGTTTGTTTGTGCGGCTGGAGTTCTCTCTTACAAAGTAGGGATGCAGCAGCTGAACAAACACATCTGCAGGTCCTAGATTGACAGGTGTGCAGGTAAGTGGCCATACACCTGCACCCACACACCAGTCAAATTAGGACCTGTGGCTGTGTTCATACAGCTGCTGCATCCCTATGATGTAACACAGGCTGCCTGCACACAGCTCCAGCCAAATAAAAAAAACCTCTGATTCTAACTGTACAGGCCATATCACCCATGAGCCCCAAGAACTCCTTTACACATAGAGCTTTATTTATTAACGCAAAACGGTTTTAGATTTTGCAGGAATTTTGTAAGTTATGCTGTATTAGTGTACACTAATAATGTTTTCGGTGTAAATTAGTAAAAATATTGTTTTGATTATTTTTTTTTTTGGGGGGGGGGTTTTTGTCAGGTAGGCTGTACAGTTGCTGTAACAGCAGCCCTGTTGGCTGGATCACCGGATAGAAATAAAGCCTAAAAAAAGAAAACCTAATGCAGCTACTGCATCTAAGGATTTGTAAGCTGCAATATATTGCATTTTTGTTTTTGGGTTAATATCACTTTAAAGCTGCATGCAACACTTTGCTGTGTTAGTCATGTATAGGGTGGTTGCCCACTGGCATGCCTACATGTAAAGCATGACAACATGTAAAAACAATGTGCTACACTAGTGTGAATGGGGGCTTACAGTAAGTGTGTTTTGTTTTCTTTGTAACATATAACAAAATTTTAGGTTACTGGCGTGCATGTAGACAAGAATTTCTAAATGACTAAATGCAAAAAAAAATGATGTACTGTAAGCATATTTTGTATGCCATATTTATGGCAATGATGAGGGCAATTTTAACTGAAATATAGAGAGGCACCCTTTTCATAAATAGTATTTCTGGTTTAGAACATGACTGCTGCTTGGTTATCTTGTTGAAAATAAAACAATACATTTCCTGGTAACTGGTGTGCATACAGAATAGGTTTTAGGCTCCTTTCACATGCGCAGACCGTCTGCAATCCGATTGCTTAGCAGGGAATTTGTCCACTGATCGCTGCTGAGTAGGAAGATGACAGGTCCGTGACACAGATTACTTTCCTCTATGGGCGGTCGGATGTAAGCAGACCGCCTGTTTGTTTACACCCGACTGCTATCAGATTCTAACTGATCCCCATCCATCTTTTTTTGGCAAATCAGATTGGATTGGATGTAGGAGGGTGTAAACAGACACGTGTCTGTTTATAACCACCACTCCACAGAGGAGAATAGAAGTTCTGATCAGGTCTGCCTGAAGAACTGACAGGCAGACTTGATTGGAACATCCTTCATAACCAGAGGCGTACTGACAACTCATGGGGCCCCCGGGCAATAGGGGATCATGGGGCGCCTGTGTCCTCGCCCACACTCAAACCACACCCAAAAAAGCCTATGAAAGGTACCAGGGGCATCTCATGGGGCCCTCTACTGACCCCGGGCCCTCGGGCAGTGCCTGAGTGCCCAAATGGTCAGTCTGCCCCTGTTAATGACATATTGCCAAAGAACCCTATTTCTTCATGTATATTCTGGCTGCTAGTGGACAATACAGACTTCATTGTCTCATTGGTCAGTACGGTGTGGTCTTTATCGCCTGATGGTGGTTAAACCATGTATATTGAGCACTGTGTGCACATTCTTTGCTGACTACACAAGATAGATAGGGCTTAATTTGGCTGAATCAGAGAAATAGTTTGATTTTCCGATGGATGATTGTACAGTGTTGGCTATTGTATCCTGATAGTCAACACCCATGGCTGTCAAAATACCTGAACGACTGCATCTGATTGCATACAGGTGCTGTTTGTTTTTTCTGCCTGGTTCCTTCACCAAAAGTCAATTGAAAAATTTACTTTTGTCGAGCTGAGTGGTGCTGAGGGGGCCACCTACTTAAGGAATTTTAGCCGATTCAGCAAAAATCTATCGCGTGCGGCTAGCTTTACTATAACAAGTTAGCCATTTCAGCTACATAGTCCTGGATCGCATAGAAGGATTGGCTTTCCTCATACGTATTCACTCTCTTTTTTATTAGGATTAGTCCCTACTGGTTAGTGTAGATTGTACTGTATGTAATATTTTTAAATGACATAAAATGGTGGCACTCTATTTTGCTTATAGATTGTTAATGGCGAAGGAACAGTGACCCTCACTAGAGAACAACTCTTGGAAGGTGTCAGTGATGAAACCGAGCTTATTGGGGTTTCCATATATGTGAATGTGACAGTATTTTCCTCAGGTAAATGCAATATCTCTATTGGCTTTGTATCTGTTACTGAAATAGACATAAGACTCTCATTGAAATCCATTGCTTATAACATATTTGGTTAGTTTTTTTAGGCAGTTGCTGGGTTAGGTCAACTTTTATAAATCTTAAAATATTTCTGTGAAAAAAAAACATATTATGGTTTCATTCAAATTTATAGAATTGTTTTTTTTTTTTTTTCCAAACAAGTTTTATTAAAGTACGTTTGTCAATACAGAGTCAAATATGATCAGACGTCAAGAAGGTACAGGTTCAAATCATTAGATCCAATGATTAGGGTCACATCTTTCTATTTGTTAATGAGCCAGATTTTTTAAATGAGCTGAGAAATGTAAATAACAATAATTTTTGAAATCGCTACAGAAAAGAAAACAAATATATAATGGCTTGAGGGCCCCCCAATTCCGGAAACTGCAATTTCTTGATATAGCTGTCGGAGGTGTCAACTTCCATAGGGCATTATCAAGGTCAACTATTTGCACTGTGGCCAATGTAATCCTCCCAGCATATACTGTAGCTGGACCGATAATTGGGAGATAAAATTCATAAAAAAAAGAAGAGTGGGAAATACGAGAGAGAGAAAATAAGAGAGAGGAGGGGAGAAGAGGGAAGAAGAAATTTAAAAAAAGGGGGGGAAGATTTGGCAAAGAGGTGGATCCACCAATGACATCGAGGCCATTCCATAGGGTATGGTAAAAAGGAAAAGGGACATATATCATCCGCACGCAGCTCAGTATTGCCTGAAAACTGAATGTAGTGTATTCTATAGATTCCTGCCCTTTAGGCAGGGGTGTCACTATCATTGTCTGGACAAGGGGTGAGCGTTGCTACCCGTTGGAACTCTGAAGTTGTTTAGAAATGTTTCCAGCAGGCCCAGGTTTTTGTGAATTCAGAAGGAGAATCCTTAGCGATAGAAATTAGTTCCTCCATTTCAGCTATTTTCGACAGTCGTGTAAACCATTCTACCATTGTAGTATAGAATTGTTTTAATCCACATTAGTGTGATATTCATAAATTGGAATGTA
This sequence comes from Staurois parvus, assembly GCF_062004578.1. NCBI lineage: Eukaryota > Metazoa > Chordata > Amphibia > Anura > Ranidae > Staurois > Staurois parvus. The sequence continues at coordinate 10,751,287 of NW_028318040.1, read as the reverse complement.
CTGTATGTGATAGTGTATGACTGTGGTACTCTTTTGCCAAATAACTGCTTTCTAGCACTTTGGTCCAGCTATCACCAGCTCCATCTGCATGTAGATTTTAAGTATGGTCTATAATTGTGGGTTTCCTCTGGTTGTTCCAAGTTTCTTACACACTCCTAAAACACACTAGTGGATTTTGGTCAAAAATTTTCTTGAGTGCAAGCATGTGGTTAGCAGAACCACTGTGCTGTTAACTAGTAGACCTGGTAAACTATTTTCTGAACAGGGCTATATTAGTACTATAAACACAAAATAAATTAAAACATATATAATAGTTAAAGTAGAACTTCACTTAAAGTGATACTAAACAATTAGTGTGTCATTTACATTGTCCCTTCTCTTTCTGTATATGGATAATGGCACTGTAAATATTCTAACAAAAAAAAAACCTAAGCACATTTTACTGATCAGTATACAGCTGTCACATGACCCACCTCTTTCCCAGCCTGTCTGCAGGGAAACATAAGCAGGAGGAGCTTCTAGTCCTCTGCGACTGGTCACATGTTCAAAATAACAAAAAAAAGCACTTAGGATACAGAGTAAAAGTAAATAATTAATATCAATAACCCGTTTTAAATTGTCATACAAATATATATATTTGAAATCAAATTTTTATTATTTTTTAGCAGTAACATGGTGTGGGTGGATTTCTGTCAGTCACAGGCTGTATCACTCCCTTTCAGCTCATGTCTTAGAACAGGGGTAGGCAACCTGAGAGCCGCAGGACTACAAGTTCCATCATGCCTCTGCAAGTCATAGCTGTAACTGTCAGTTTTGTAATCTTTGCAATGCCTCATGGGAAATGTAGTTTTACAACAGCTAGAGAGCCACAGGTTGCCTACCACTGTCTTAGAATAACAGAGAGGTAAAGCCTCCATCAATCAAGATGTAATACCCCACCCCTATTGTGTTCAGCTGGTTAGTTGGCATGGAGGAGGGGTGGAGTGGGCTGTCATTTACCACTTTGTATATACCCACATGTGTTACTCTATAGTCACATGGTCTGCTCAGATGTGATAGGGAGGAAATGCTCAGCATAGAAACTCTCTGAAAACTGAGCATATGAACTAGCTGCCTACAGATACACTGCAAAATCCCCAACTGCTTTGTGGACATGGACAGAAGAGGGTGATAGAGAACAGCAGGATCAACCAGGTTTTTTTTTGTAGGATACAGAAAACAAATCCCATAGTGACTGAGTATAAACAGCATGTAATGCAGTATTTATTGATAGTTTTTTTATGATGTCAGTTTAATGACACTTTGAATGTTCCACTTATTCTTCTCCTCCACCCCTTTATTGCCTATATTAGTAGTTTTTTTTTCTGGAAGCGGGTAGATTTTTCTAACAGGTACTTGTTCCCACTTTAACAATTCTCGTCAAGATGAGAATAGCAGAAGTTCAAACACCCCCTCCTGTAGCCCCTGGGGAAACATCCTAGTCCCAGAAGTCTAATGTAAATGACCACCATAACAACCTAAGGCGGTATTAAACCCAAAACCAAAAACGTAATATACTGCAGCTTATCAAACATTAGATGTGGTAACTCTATTAGGTTTCGTTTTTAGGCTTTTCCCCTCTGTTTTCACCTGGTGATCTGGTCAATAACACACCTCCTGTATTAGAGTGTCCCCACCAGGGGCGGACTGACCATTTGGGAACTTGGGCACTGCCCAAGGGCCCGGGGTCAGTAGGGGGCCCCATGAGATGCCCCTGGTACCTTTCTTAGGCTTTTTTGGGTGTGGTTTGAGTGTGGGCAAGGACACAGGGGCCCCATGAGTTGTCAGTCCACCCCTTGTCCCCACTCTAGATGAAGGAGCACAGGAGCATCTTTGGACAGCAGCATTGCCAGTCTTCAGGGACAGGATTGTTATATGGGATAGCAGAATTAGATACACTGACTAATTGAAGCCAAACTCAAGCTAATACTTTATATTCAGCTACAGCTAAATTTTTTTTTCCTTTTTGCAATCAAGGTTTTACATAAATAAATAAAACTGATTGCTGTAAGCTTACCTGCCAGTATTGAACGGTTTGTCTCATCCCTCTGATATAAAACTGCAAGAGTGCTTGTTCTTTTTAAAAAAAAAAAAACAGACTTATTGTCTTGATCACAAGATGAAAATGGAAGAAAGAAAGCATAAAAAAGAAAACAAATGTGGCTACCACATCTAAGAATTTGTAAGCTGCAATATAAAAAATGATTGCTTTTGCATTTAATACCTCTTTAAAAAATGTTCTTTTCATCTATTGGCATTATTATAAAAAAAATCAAAACTATATAAAAATCCTAAAAAGGACATTGCATAAGGTGTACAGTATGCACGATGGTGGATGCTGATCAATGGTACAAATTTCACAGAATTTTTTTGTTTATTGTAGCAGTATATATAAATGTTGTTTTGATAATGCTAATTGATTGATTAAAAGACACTGTATGAATCGTTACATTATGATGAAAAAAAAGCTGGAGCTTGTAATTCACACTGGACTTCTAATATACTGCTAATACTATTTTTGTTTAGCAATATTTTGTGCTATGTTTTTTGACACACCTTTTACAGTATGTTATTTTGGGTTTTATTGTAAGAACTGCATCATTAAGTTATATTGGTTTAATTAATTTTGGGCTTTATTAAAAATATTAACAATCAGTTCATGTTCTGACAGTTTTAATTTTGTTAACCAAAATATTTTCGTTGACGAATTGAACACTATTTTGGTCAACTAAAATATGACTTAAACTAAAACAAATCAGATGACTAAAATACGACTAAAACTAAATTAATATTTGATGTAAAAATTAACACTAGTTATACAGTGTATCACAACAGCTAAATCCGTGTCTGTAGTGCATATTCAATAAATAATAACGTTTTAGTTTTTTTCTCCAGGAGTATATAATGAGTTTGGAAATTCTAGAGACTTGCTTAAAAATGCATCACAATATAAAGCGGAGCTTCAGTTAAATAAAAAAAAAAAAAAATCAACAGCTACAAACACAGCCACTCACCTGCCCCTTGATCCAACGGTGTCCTCATTGCAGCCAGGTTCACTGGTCTTCCTCGCTCCCAGGTGCCAGCATGTTCAGTGTGAGCACCCGGCTGTGACGGCTTGCAGCTTTACAGCTGGGTGCCCACTGAGCATGCATGAGAAGCGCAGCACTTTTTGAATGATCCCGTAGTCTCTTGGGACCTGTTACGTGTCCCAGAAGACTACAGGGAGGGAGGACAACTTCAGCTTCTGATCGCCTAGGCAATTGCAGCGGAAGTGGGAGCGGGTACCTGTCAAATTAGGGTGCCCCCTGCTCCCCAAAGGTGCCAATCCATAATGTGGATGAAGCCTTACAGCGGAATCTTTCCTTTTGGGTGGAGCTCTCCATTAACTAAAGCCATTAGATTTTAGTTGACTAAAATTATTTTAGTAGACTAAAATGTACTGGAGATTTTAGTCGACTAAAATACGACTAAAACTAAAACAATTCTGATGATTAAAATACGACTAAAACAGCATTCTAGTCAAAAGACTATGACCAAAACTGAATCAAAATTTGACATCAAAATTAACACTGTGTGCTGACAACAAGCATGCTGATAGCAGATCTCACTACTTGCCATCCTTCACAAATAAGCTCTGCTGGTACAGAAAAATGTGGGATTTTTTTGTACAACACTGAGAGAGTGACCAAACAGATAACATACAGTACAGTATGTAAAAGTATCACATGTTAGTTTATATATAAATGGTAAAAGCATGAAACCTGCTTGGGCTAATAAAATAAATATACAGTAGTGTTATATAGAATATCCAGTGTTTTGTAATAATTTTCTACCTTGACAAGTAACAAACAAGACAAGTATAGCTATAATCTATAAGAACCCTTTTCAACGCTTTTCACATATCCGTTTCCTCAGGACTGAGCCCATACACAGTTGAAAAGCTACTAGATATGAGTCTGTTTAATTTTTGTGCCCCCAAGGTAATACAAGATTAATTGCAGGGAAGAAAACAACACTCAAAACAATATATAACTTTGAATAATATCGAGGACCTTATTAGAAGTAGTCCACTGTGAACCAATGAGCAGATAGAGGGGTCAAAACAAATGTGGATGAAAATGTCAGAGGAGAGCAAGAATAAAGGAGGTGCCAGAATTAGGCCCAAGCAAAATGTCACACCACCAGAGCTGCATCAGCTTACCTGTAAACATCACCAAAAGACTCCACAACCACAATTACAGAACGAAAGGTGCCAGGCACACAGGACACTCGGTGGACAGACTTTGGGGTTGATTAACTAAAGGCAAATAGATTATGCACTTTGTGAATGCAATTTCACTCATTTTTCCTAGAGCTTAGTGAATGTAGTGAAGTTGTTTTTTTTTCTTTGCACCTGACTGGATATTCTTTACAAAGTGAAGCTTCCCCTGATTCATTAAACTAAGTTCTAACTAAGTTAAAATTAGTTCAACTGCACTTGCAAAGTGCACAGTCTACTTGCCTTTAGTAAATCAAAATCATTGCATCCTGTCTCCATTGTGTCCACATACTTATGCCCCCAACAGGGTCTGCCCCGTCACCAAGCACATGGTGGGTGGAGACCCCGCTCTGCATATATGCCGGTGTATCCACCTTAGACTTAAATGGGGTGGACAAAGTGATGATGTCATCATATCATCTGGATTCTGCCTCACATACAGATGTGCTACATGCACACAGCCAGCAGTATGTCAAGGCTGCTGGTGCCACATCACTTACTGTTAAAAGATGAAGAAAACATCTTCATGCAGTGGTCACAGGGAGAAATGCTCCAGTAATGGGGAGAACGCTACATAACAGAAAAACCAGATCAAGAAAATCAAAAGTATACTACCTACATAAATCAATCCCATAGCCATAAAAGGTTCTATCTAAATAGGCATAGCAATGATAAAACAGACTTATTCATTATGGAAAAATTATTATGGGTCATCACATATATGGCAAAGGGGCAAAAACTCAACTGTCCTTTAAGTCCAGAAGTATGTGTGGTTTTGAGATGATCACCTAAGCTCCAAATGGAGAATTTGTTTATCGAAATTACCACTCTGGGGGTGAGGGTAGATCATCTCCAAGGCTAAAAGCGAATGACCATGGAGTTGATAATGATGGATTGGAGCAAAGTGTCTGTCATCCGGACATCTGAGGTTGCAATTAGGGATGCCATACACATGATTATAAATTTTTCCCAAAATGTATACCCTTTTTTTCTTATATAAAAAGCTCAATTTTTTTCATTTTAAAAGGTAAACCACTGCTGGGGTTTGACAGCTCACAAAATGCCCAGTTCTCAGATTTCTGCTATCTGGTAAAATTACATCTTTATCAACAATACATTTGCAATAAAGACACTTGTTGCAATGTTTATGTTAAGGTACATAATACTACACTGTGATATGCATGCGGTAATGCAACTTAATAGAATGTAATAGTTCTAGGGGGCCTTTTTCAGAGACTGCTTACCACCTCATTACCCACCAAAAACGTAATATTTTATTCCTAACACATTTTTCTATTGAAATTAATATAAAATTTACTCTAGTATTGATTACTTATGCTTCATTTCAGAAGGTGACTATGTTCAAGTGCACAAAACCAACATCAGGATTGTCTCCTCACCTTACAATATTGCATTCACCAGGACTCCGACATATTTCAAGCCTGGAATCCCTTTAAAGATTATGGTATAGTAAACATTGTATACGGCACGTGGAAAAACACAAGTTAGAACTGTTAATTATGTTAACATTTTTATATAGACCCTATTAAAGGCTAACCTTAACATTACAATTCCATTACAATTCCACACCTTCCCCATAACCTTTCATTCCATCTGGTGCCATATTCTCTTTTTCCTTCATCTATGGAGGAACTCTCCACCAACATGCACAGTTTATGGAGAATTGTTTTGGCCAAAATAGCAGAAAATTCTTCTATGCCATCTCCTTCAAATCTTTCCATCTCTGATTGCCCTAGCTGCAGCTGCTTCTGCACATTCAGTGGGGGTTGAGCGCACCCTATCCCTTTTGACTGAGTTGGTGCCAGAGAAATCTCAGTCTGTGAATATGACCCCAAAACTCAAGGATACCATTCGGTCCTTGTGGACTCAATATGCACTTGCTTCGACCTTGAGCTACCTGCATCAACTGCCCCTAATATTTACTCAGTTGGGCAATCCTTCTCTTTCAGAGTCTAAGAATAGGTCCTTTTGTGTCACCTAAGCTGCTAGGTCCAAGACCAAGTCTGGGAACCTGTTCTGACACAAAGCCTGAATGTCAAAATCATCCAATGGCTCCAGGCCATTTTGGACACCATGGTCCAAACTTGGTTTCCAGGAGTTATAGGTTAATGCTTTACACATAAACCTAATTGTTGCATCTGTTTCATGGTGATTACCAACATTAAGGTGAGGGTACCAACATACCTGTTACAAATCTAGGGGGAGAAAAACAAGAGAGGATACAAAGACAAAGGACTACAGATATGGCCTGGCAATACTAAGGATAACCAGCACTGTCTCTTTGCCAAATCACTAATCAGTCATACACAAAAGTGGGAAGGAATGAGCCCTGTTACCTGTTACAACATACTTGTTGTATCTTTTATTGTGGGGATAATCTGTGTAACAACCTTAAGGTTATGTGAGTATTCCCACCACAGATCATTCACAACTGTGTCAAGGTCCTACCTTTTCCCAGAGATTGTGCTGCTTCATGTGCTGGCATCCATCTTGGGTTTCTGCAGAGCATGGTGGGAGTCTTTTATGCCTTCAGGCCTCTGAGGTCCATCCCCCAGATGGGTGTGGCTAATTACATATAAGCCTGTGATCCGCACATGCCCTTTGCACTTGTGTCTTGTGTTGCTACAGCTCTGTTCATACTCTCGTGACTCTCCTGGAATCTGACTCGGCTTGTGACTAGACCATTCTCTGTTTTCCTTTGATCTGACCTTCCGTTGCTGAACCCCGCCCGTGACCTGTGATTCTTGTCCACTGTTCTGTACCATTTTGTCCCGTTGTTGTCGCCCCAGCCTGCCTGACTACGCTATTGTCATTCCTACCAGCTACACGCCATTGGCGGCGGCCATTACCGCAGCTGGGGTGTCTCGGGGGCCGCGACCTGGTTCCTGGCTGCGTCAAGTCCATCCCCACCATCAGGGGCTCTGGTGAAGGGCAGCCTGGGACTTAGACTCCGCGCCCTGAGGGACTTCGGTCTGTGGGTGGTGGTTGTCGTCAGTCAGTGCGTTACCCTGCCACATCCCCTGCCCTGACAAACTGACCTTACTGGATTGCCTCTAAAGTTTTAGTCTCTGCCTTGCCTTGGTTCATGTTGTCCAGCTTAATCTCTGCCGTGTTGCAGATTGTGGCTCAGAGTTCTAGCTATCCTTTCAAAGTTGGACCACCTGACTGTAAGATCATCCCATTCAGATTCAGTCAGACAATGCCATGGTTGTGACTTATATCATCCATCAAGGATTAACCAGAAGTCTCACTGCTTCAAGGGCAGCTGAGCAGATTTTGGTCTAGGAGGAATTTCATGTTCCAGCCTTGTCTAAGGTGCACATAGAATAAAATAGAAGGCCCTTATTGTCATTGTATTTACTGCACACCACTCTATTACCTTTTGAACCTTATTTCTATAAGGCTGCTCCTCACTTGATAAGAGCTACTACCATAGTTTTGTCAGCAGATTTAATTAGTATTAGTAGGATAATAGTATTTCAGGCATGGAAAATTCCCAGATGAACTTCACAGTTGTCCATGTCTGGTCCCAGGATAACAGTTTCAGGTGAGGGATGCTGGATGTGGATCTCCTGGCTTCCAGATCCTCTGACCTTCGCTGGAATGCCAGATCAGCTCTATGCCTTTCCTCCTCTGCAAGGTCTTCCTTGCCATCACTACAGGATTGTGGTGGATTCTCTGTAGTTCTTGGACCTCATCAGACTCCTGTCAGAATCTCTGTGGACCATTCCAGATTGTCCAGATATCTTGTCCTGAGGATCAATTTACCAACCTGCTTTGCGATTGTTGGCTTTAACAGTCTGGCTATTGAATTCCAGGTCCTAATGTATAGGGGCCCATCTGATTCTGTTATCCCCAAACTTCTCAAGGCTAGGAAATCTGGATATCTACCTCTTATAAAGTCAACCTTTGTTCCTGGAAAGTGTATTTCAGCTGGTGCGAGGCTAGGAAATTCAATCTCAACAAAGTTCTCTGTGGAACATATCCTGTCTTTTCTACATTCTGGACTGGATGAACACCTGCCTCAAACACCTAGCAAGAGTCACATATCAACTCTGGATGTTTTTTTTTAAAGATTGTTTGCCTCACACTCCTTAATGAAGACCTCTGTGGGATCTCAACCTGCCTCTGTCGATCCTTCAGAAGTCTCTCTTTAAAACTATCAGGGACATTCCTTTGTCTACTTTTACTTGTAAAGTAGCCTTTCTGGTTGCCATCACATCAGCAAAGTGAGTTTGCTGAGTTAGCTGCCTTAACCTCTAAAGAGCCCTTTTTTACATTACACAAGGACAAGGTTGTATTGAGGCTCTCTTTTTTACCTAAGGTTGTTTCATCCTTGCACCTTACCTAAGACAATGTGCACCCCTCTCTTTGTTCTGCTGCTGAATGTCGCAAGAAATTTTCTCTACATTATTTGGATGTGGTGTCTTTTCCCCACTCCTCTCTGATGCATTTCATCTCCTATTGATGAATCATCAGAGAGCTTTTCACTAGGGGGCGAACATATCAGAGGAAGGAGTGGGGAGGAGTATCGCAATCTGTGCTGCAACTGGAACAATGAGGATTTTTTTTAGCCTAGAGGAGAGTGGTGTATGGCTTTGTATGTGTTTTCCAAGAGATGCCTGCATCTGGGACTAGATGAGTATAAGTGAGTTTTATATATCAATCAATCAATCACATTTACTCATATTTCTGTTTCAATAATTTAGGAATACACATGACATTATATAAAAATATATCATAACACCATGGTCTTCTATATTTTGTTTTGAAAGGTTTTGGTTACAAATCCTGACATGACTCCTGCAGTCAGAATTCCTGTACAGTGTGGAAAGGAATCTGGAGTCACATCTGAAGTGGGTCTAGCATATATTATTGTCAATACAAAAAGTGAAGATGAAGATCTAACTATAACAGTAAGTTTCCATATATGCATCTGTTCAATGTATGTAGTTATTTTTAACAGCAGTTATAAATATCTTGATTAAATCTTGATCAAATGATTCTATTCCTGTGTCCACTTTCTGTATATTTAAAAGCAAATTCACCCAGCCATACTAAACAGCTTGAATCTCCCCCTGCCAGGTGCTAGGTTTCAGAATATCTGAATGGTGACTACTAGAGATGAGCGAAGTATTCAAAAATTCGATTCGGCTGATTCGAGGAATAAATTCGATTCGATGTGAATATATTCACTGCGAATTTAACTTATAAAAAGGGTGTTTCTAGGCTTCAGAGAGCCTTTATATTAGTGCAGAACACTGTACCTTTAATTTAAATGCCCTTGGAGTCTGCTGGGGAAGAGAAATAATACTGTCAGTCAGTATGACATGCAGATGAGTGCCGTCGATCTTAGAATCACCGCACACTTCACTCATTTGGGCCAAAACCAGAGTGTGGAGCCACAGTGTGGCGATGGAGGCAGCAGCAATGGGAGGCCATACAGCACCCTATGACAAAATGGAACCCACCAGCAGTGTGAGGAGACCTGAAAGTGGCACATGGCAGAGTGTGGCGATGGAGACAGCAGCAATGGGAGGCCGTACAGGGACCCATGAGACACTCTGGACCTGGCAGCAGCATGAGGAGGCGGTACAGGGGCCCATGACAGATTACGGGCCTGGCAGCAGCATGAGGAGTCGGTACGGGGGCCCATGGCAGATTACGGGCCTGGCAGCAGCAATGGGAGGCCCGTAATCTGCCAGCACCCTATGACAAAATGGAACCCACCAGCAGTGTGAGGAGACCTGAAAGTGGCACATGGCAGAGTGTGGCGATGGAGACAGCAGCAATGGGAGGCCGTACAGGGACCCATGAGACACTGTGGACCTGGCAGCAGCATGAGGAGGCGGTACAGGGGCCCATGGCAGATTACGGGCCTGGCAGCAGCAATGGGAGGCCCGTAATCTGCCAGCACCCTATGACAAAATGGAACCCACCAGCAGTGTGAGGAGACCTGAAAGTGGCACATGGCAGAGTGTGGCGATGGAGACAGCAGCAATGGGAGGCCGTACAGGGACTTATGAGACACTCTGGACCTGGCAGCAGCATGAGGAGGCGGTACAGGGGCCCATGGCAGATTACGGGCCTGGCAGCAGCAATGGGAGGCCCGTAATCTGCCAGCACCCTATGACAAAATGGAACCCACCAGCAGTGTGAGGAGACCTGAAAGTGGCACATGGCAGAGTGTGGCGATAGAGACAGCAGCAATGGGAGGCCGTACAGGGACCCATGAGACACTCTGGACCTGGCAGCAGCATGAGGAGGCGGTACAGGGGCCCATGGCAGATTACGGGCCTGGCAGCAGCAATGGGAGGCCCGTAATCTGCCAGCACCCTATGACAAAATGGAACCCACCAGCAGTGTGAGGAGACCTGAAAGTGGCACATGGCAGAGTGTGGCGATGGAGACAGCAGCAATGGGAGGCCGTACAGGGACCCATGACACACTCTGGACCTGGCAGCAGCAAGAGGAGGCGGTACAGGGGCCCATGGCAGAGTGGCGAAGCGTAAGCAGCTTAAATTGAAGGCCATACAGAGGCCTATGTTAAAAATAATAACATGTTTGGGGCATGATTCATGGCGGATTTAGTCAGTTGTGTCAGGAACTGGTGGTTTGAAATCCAGACTAATCCACGCCTGATTCATTTTCACAAACGTGAGTCTCTCCACACTTTGGGTGGACAGTCGTGTCCTCCGCGGAGTTACAATACCTCCTGCCGCACTAAACACGCGCTCCGATGCCACGCTACTGGTCGGGCATGACAGCCTTTCAAGGGCAAATTCAGCAAGTTGGGGCCAAAGGTCAAGTTTCGTTGCCCAGTAGTCAAGGGGATTGTCTACCTCGGTTGGCAGGGTGCTGTCCAAGTAGGCCCAAGCCTGTTGTTTGAGGTCCTGCTCCAGGTCCACCTGATGCTGATGCTGCTGCGGCTGGTTAGTAGTTTCCTCACTGCGCTGGTGAAGAAAGCTACTCATCATCGACTGCAGACTGAGGCAGCCGCTGCTGGTGGAGCTGCCACTGCTCCTACCACCCCACCCCTCCCCTGCTGCCATGGCAGCGGAACGCGAGCGCACAGGGCCCACAGTGTCTGAGGATGGACGTTGGCGCAGAAAGGCAGAGACCAACTGACTACATAGGTGGTTTTTATAGTACGTTATTTTGGCCTCCCTCTCAGCAGGTGTGAAAAAGGCCACCATTTTTAAACGGTAGCGAGGGTCCAACAAGGTGGACAGCCAAAAGTCATCCCTCTGTCTGATGGTTATTATTCGGCTGTCGCTACGCAAGCAACCGAGCATGCTATGGGCCATTTGTGCCAAGGAATGCGAGGGACTCCCTGCCTCCATCTCCACAGCATACTGCCACGGTGCGTCTGGGTCCTCTGTCTCCTCCTCCTCCTCTACCAGATGCTCCTGCTCCTCCACTCCTGTCCGCTGAGTGGAAAAACCACCCATTTCACTCAATAATTCCTGAGCACCAATGTCCTCCTCTACCTCCTCCTCTTCTTCCTGTCCTGCCCCCACAGGGGTCATGTGGTGTTGAGATCTGTGCGCCACGTCTACCGCACCCTGACCAGCCATTGTTAACAGCATTTGTTCCAGGACGTGCAACAGAGGAATGACGTCGTTCATCCCATAGTCCTGCCGACTCACGAATAGTGTGGCCTCCTCAAAGGGCCTGAGCAAGCGGCAGGTGTCACGCATGAGCTGCCAATGGCTGACATCTAAGTTACACAGGGGAGTACCTTTATCCGCTTGTAACATCAGGAAATCGGTGATGGCCTTTCGCTGTTCGTAAAGGCGGTCTAACATATGTAGGGTTGAATTCCACCTTGTTGCAACGTCGCAGATCAGGCGATGCTGTGGAATTCCGTTCTGCCGCTGCAGCTCAAGGAGGGTGTGCTTTGCGGTGTAGGAATGGCTGAAATGCATGCAAAGTTTACGTGACATTTTAAGGATGTCTTGCAGTGGGATGGTGGATTTTAGGAACCGCTTGACAACCAGATTGAACACGTGAGCCATGCATGGCGCATGGCACAACCTTCCTTGACGCAGAGCAGACACCATGTTCTTTCCGTTGTCGGTCAACATGGTTCCGATTTTCAGTTTGCGCGGAGACAGCCATCTGTCGATTTCTCTGTTCATTACACTCAGAAGTTCCTCCCCTGTGTGACTACGTTCGCCAAGGCATACCAGGTGCAGCACAGCGTGACACCGTTGCGCCCTGCACATGTGATATGCCGGTCGGGTAATGGGACTTGGCACGGGGGTGGCGGCTGAGGACACGGCGGAAGAAGAGGTGGTAGAGGCGGACATCTTTGCTGGACCAAGGACGTGCAAACGTGGAGGCAAAAGCGGCGTGACCTGTCCAAGTTGCTGGTGCGGCTGTGCCGGCACCACGTTCACCCAGTGGGCCGTAAATGACATGTACTGTCCCTGACCGTAGTTACAGCTCCACACGTCGGCGCTGCCGTGCACTTTGGCAGAGACCGACATGCTCAAAGACTGGCCCACCATCTCTTCTACATGTGAATGCAGGGCTGGCACTCTCCACCGCGGCGCGGCACAAGCCATCATTTCTCGGAAAGGTGCTGAGTCCACCACTTGGAAAGGGAGGGACTGCAGCACCAGCAACTTGGACAGGAGGACGTTCAGCTTCTGCACCGTCGGGTGCGTGATCGCAAACTGTTGTCTCTTGGAAACGGATTCCAAGAAAGACTGCTGACGGAATCCGTGAAGAGGAGTAGCAGGAGAAGGAGCATCTGAACGAGCGGAAGATGCCAACGAGCGACAACTCCCCTCAGCAGAGGTGTTGGAGCCTTGACTGGCTGATAGAGGGCGATTGACGTCGGGTGACGGAGCAAGTAACGGAGCGGGTGATGGAGCGGGGGCTGGGGCAGGCAGAACCGCCGTATCTTTATCACAGTTTTCCCAGGCCACCGAATGGCGACGCTGCATATGCTGACGCAACGCTGTAGTCCCAACATGGGCCCCCTTGCCACGCTTGACTTTCTGGCCACATAGTCGACATACGGCTACGTTTACTTCCTCGGGCGGCTTGACGAAAAATTGCCACACCGCCGAGTAGGAAACTTTGCCCCCGCTACTCCTCACTGGCTGACTACTACTTCCTCCGTGCACACCGGCACCACTACTGGCCGTGGTGGTAGGCTGCAGTGGAGCTGGTGCTCTACTCCGTGGCCGTTTGGCTCCACTGACACTGCTGCGACCCTGCTGCCTCCTGGCCAACCCACCGACTGTTTTGCTCGCTGCCAAGCTGGCACCCTCTTCTCCTGATGATGCGGAAGCAATAGCCTGATGACGACGAGGCTGCCAAGTGCGATCAGCCTCATCATCATCAATTAGGGTCTCCGCCTCACTACTAGCCCCCTCGGCTGCGTGTGGGTCAGGAGACAGACCTGTCTCTAGACCGGCTACCGAGCCACTCTCCTCGCCAGTACTTCTTCGCCTGGCTGCTGAAGAGGTGGATGTCTCCCCCCGTTCCTGACCACCCTCTGTTAGCTCTTCCTCACTGTACAGTGGGGCTGAGCCCACAGCATGCGATACTTCGCTTGGTGAGGGAACACCAAAGGACAGGGGCAGGTAGAGGACACGTGATTTCAGTGGGCTTGGTCCCGGGCCATGCCAACTAACGGTTGTGTCTGACGTACCCACCGACCGTTGGCTGTAGGTGTCAGAGGTGACCTGGGAAGAGGAAGACGACCGAGCCAACCAATCGATGACGGCAGGGTTGTCGGTGGAGACACGACCGCTGGATGACACCGGGAGCACTGGCCTCTGGCTGCGACTAGTGCTGCCTCGACCCCTTCCTCTGCTGCCACGTCTGCTCGCTCCTGAAACATTGCCTCCTCTGCCACTCCTCTGCGTGTTGTCTGACATACTCTTTAATTCAACGATTCTGTGTCCCTGAGTAACGATTCTGTGTCCCTGAGTAACAGTTCTGTGTCCCTGAGTAACAATTCTGTGTCCCTGAGTAACAATTCTGTGTCCCTGAGTAACAATTCTGTGTCCCTCAGTAACAATTCTGTGTCCCTCAGTAACAATTCTGTGTCTGTCCCTGAGTAACAATTCTGTGTCCCTCAGTAACAATTCTGTGTCCCTCAGTAACAATTCTGTGTCCCTCAGTAACAATTCTGTGTCAGTCCCTGAGTAACAATTCTGTGTCCCTGAGTAACAGTTCTGTGTCCCTGAGTAACAATTCTGTGTCCCTGAGTAACAGTTCTGTGTCCCTGAGTAACAATTCTGTGTCCCTGAGTAACAATTCTGTGTCCCTCAGTAACAATTCTGTATCCCTCAGTAACAATTCTGTGTCTGTCCCTGAGTAACAATTCTGTGTCCCTGAGTAACAGTTCTGTGTCCCTGAGTAACAATTCTGTGTCCCTGAGTAACAATTCTGTGTCCCTCAGTAACAATTCTGTGTCTGTCCCTGAGTAACAATTCTGTGTCCCTGAGTAACAGTTCTGTGTCCCTGAGTAACAATTCTGTGTCCCTGAGTAACAGTTCTGTGTCCCTGAGTAACAATTCTGTGTCCCTGAGTAACAATTTTGTGTCCCTCAGTAACAATTCTGTGTCCCTCAATAACAATTCTGTGTCTGTCCCTGAGTAACAATTCTGTGTCCCTGAGTAACAGTTCTGTGTCCCTGAGTAACAATTCTGTGTCCCTGAGTAACAATTCTGTGTCCCTCAGTAACAATTCTGTGTCCCTCAGTAACAATTCTGTGTCTGTCCCTGAGTAACAATTCTGTGTCCCTCAATAACAATTCTGTGTCCCTCAGTAACAATTCTGTGTCTGTCCCTGAGTAACAATTCTGTGTCCCTCAGTAACAATTCTGTGTCCCTCAGTAACAATTCTGTGTCTGTCCCTGAGTAACAATTCTGTGTCCCTGAGTAACAGTTCTGTGTCCCTCAGTAACAATTCTGTGTCTGTCCCTGAGTAACAATTCTGTGTCCCTCAGTAACAATTCTGTGTCCCTCAGTAACAATTCTGTGTCTGTCCCTGAGTAACAATTCTGTGTCCCTCAGTAACAATTCTGTGTCCCTCAGTAACAATTCTGTGTCTGTCCCTGAGTAACAGTTCTGTGTCCCTGAGTAACAGTTCTGTGTCCCTGAGTAACAGTTCTGTGTCCCTCAGTAACAATTCTGTGTCCCTCAGTAACAATTCTGTGTCCCTCAGTAACAATTCTGTGTCTGTCCCTGAGTAACAATTCTGTGTCCCTGAGTAACAGTTCTGTGTCCCTGAGTAACAATTCTGTGTCCCTCAGTAACAATTCTGTGTCCCTCAGTAACAATTCTGTGTCTGTCCCTGAGTAACAATTCTGTGTCCCTGAGTAACAGTTCTGTGTCCCTGAGTAACAATTCTGTGTCCCTGAGTAACAGTTCTGTGTCCCTGAGTAACAATTCTGTGTCCCTGAGTAACAATTCTGTGTCCCTCAGTAACAATTCTGTGTCCCTCAGTAACAATTCTGTGTCTGTCCCTGAGTAACAATTCTGTGTCCCTCAGTAACAATTCTGTGTCCCTCAGTAACAATTCTGTGTCCCTCAGTAACAATTCTGTGTCTGTCCCTGAGTAACAATTCTGTGTCCCTCAGTAACAATTCTGTGTCTGTCCCTGAGTAACAATTCTGTGTCCCTGAGTAACAGTTCTGTGTCCCTGAGTAACAGTTCTGTGTCCCTGAGTAACAGTTCTGTGTCCCTGAGTAACAGTTCTGTGTCCCTCAGTAACAATTCTGTGTCTGTCCCTGAGTAACAATTCTGTGTCCCTCAGTAACAATTCTGTGTCCCTCAGTAACAATTCTGTGTCCCTCAGTAACAATTCTGTGTCTGTCCCTGAGTAACAGTTCTGTGTCCCTGAGTAACAGTTATGTGTCCCTGAGTAACAGTTCTGTGTCCCTGAGTAACAGTTCTGTGTCCCTCAGTAACAATTCTGTGTCCCTCAGTAACAATTATGTGTCCCTCAGTAACAATTCTGTGTCTGTCCCTGAGTAACAATTCTGTGTCCCTGAGTAACAGTTCTGTGTCCCTGAGTAACAATTCTGTGTCCCTGAGTAACAGTTCTGTGTCCCTGAGTAACAATTCTGTGTCCCTGAGTAACAATTCTGTATCCCTGAGTAACAATTCTGTGTCCCTCAGTAACAATTCTGTGTCCCTCAGTAACAATTCTGTGTCTGTCTGTCAGGGCTCCCAGGTATGACCAGAGGTGTGTGACTGAAGCAGGGAAACGCAGACCTCAGATATGTTATAAACAATATAATTTATTAACACTAACAGTACAAACATAAACGCAGTGCAATACTAAAACATAATACAGTGCAAACAAACCAAACCAAACCACCCACAGATAACAGTACATACAAGCAAGCGTCGTCAGGCAGGCCGGGTCAATATCAATTGGGCAGGTAGGTACAGGGGGAGCAAGCGGAGAATGGTCGGGGTCACAGGCCAGGTTCAGCAGGTAGCAAGCAGCATAGTACAGAGGGTCAGGCAGAGGGATGGTCCGGGTCACAAGCCAGGGATCAGAACAGGTAGCAAGCAGCGTAGTACAGAGGGTCAGACAGAGGGATGGTCAGGGTCACAAGCCAGGATCAGAGCAGGAGAAGTCAGCAAAGGAACAGAAACAGGATGCAGGACAGATACAGGGCCCAGGACAAACACAACACCAAGGCAGAGTCTGTGGGTCTGGCCATCCCTTAAATACCCCAGCATCATCAGTTACAGGTGTTAGCTGGCTGCAGAGTTGAGTCTCTGATTGCTGGGAACACCCGCTGGCCAGCCCTGGTACTGCAGATCAAAAGGCAGGTGAGTCCCACCATTGCTGGCCAGTCCATTCCTAACAGTACCCCCCCCTCAAGGAGCGGCCTCAGGACGCTCCAAACAGTCCTAGCTGGGCAAAATGTTCCACCGCCCGGGTCTGGCAACTGGCGGGATATCAAAGACTGGCACACCGGGCAGGACTCCGGGCAGCGGCACACCGGGCTGGACTCCGGGCAGAGGCACATCGAGCAGAGGCACACCGGGCAGAGGCACATCGGGCAGGACTCCGGGCAGAGGCACATCGGGCAGAGGTACATCGGGCAGGACTCCGGGCAGAGGCACATCGGGCAGGATTCCGGGCAGAGGCACATCGGGCAGGACTCCGGGCAGAGGCACATCGGATTACCAGGCGAAGCAGCAGGTAGCGGGCCACCAGGCGGAGCAGCAGGCACCGGGCCCCCGGGCGGATCAGCAGGCACCGGGCCCCCGGGCGGGGCTACAGGCACCGGGCCCCCGGGCGGGGCTACAGGCACCGGGCCCCCGGGCGGAGCAGCAGGCACCGGGCCCCCGGGCGGGGCAGCAGGCACCGGGCCCCCGGGCGGGGCGGCAGGCACCGGGCCCCCGGGCGGGGCGGCAGGCACCGGGCCCCCGGGCGGAGCGGCAGGCACCGGGCCCCCGGGCGGGGCGACAGGCACCGGGCCCCCGGGCGGGGCGACAGGCACCGGGCCCCCGGGCGGGGCGACAGGCACCGGGCCCCCGGGCGGAGCAGCAGGCACCGGGCCCCCGGGCGAAGCAGCAGGCACCGGGCCCCCAGGCGGAGCAGCAGGCACCGGGCCCCCCGGCGGGGCGACATGCACCGGGCCCCCAGGCGGGGCGACAGGCACCGGGCCCCCAGGCGGGGCGACAGGCATCGTGCCCCCAGGCGGGGCGACAGGCATCGGGCCCCCAGGAGGGGCGACAGGCATCGGGCCCCCAGGAGGGGCGACAGGCATCGTGCCTGCCCCCAGGCGGGGCGACAGGCATCGTGCCCCCAGGCGGGGCGACAGGCATCGTGCCCCCAGGCGGGGCGGCGGGCGCCGGACCCCCAGGCGGAGCGACAGGTCTCGGGCCCTCAGGCGGAGCGGCGGGCGCCAGACCCCCAGGCGGAGCGACAGGTCTCGGGCCCTCAGGCGGAGCGGCGGGCGCCGGACCCCCAGGCGGAGCGACAGGTCTCGGGCCCTCAGGCGGAGCGGCGGGCGCCGGACCCCCAGGCGGAGCGACAGGTCTCGGGCCCTCAGGCGGAGCGGCGGGCGCCGGACCCCCAGGAGGAGCGACAGGTCTCGGGCCCTCAGGCGGAGCGGCGGGCGCCGGACCCCCAGATGGAGCGACAGGTCTCGGGCCCTCAGGCGGAGCGGCGGGCGCCGGACCCCCAGGTGGAGCGACAGGTCTTGGGCCCTCAGGCGGAGCGGCGGGCGCCGGACCCCCAGGAGGAGCGACAGGTCTCGGGCCCTCAAGCGGAGTGGCAGGTGCCGGACCCCCAGGCGGAGCGACAGGTCTCGGGCCCTCAGGCGGAGCGACAGGTCTCAGGCCCCCAGGCGGGGCGGCGGGCGCCGGATCCCCAGGCGGAGCGGCGGGCGCTGGACCCCCAAGCGGAGCAACAGGTCTCGGGCCCCCAGGCGGAGCGGCGGGCACCGAGTCACCAGGCACGACAGTGGGCTCCGAGTCAACTGGTATGACCGCAGGCACTGGGTCAGACATTGTATGGTCTGGCTGGACAGCGGGCATCGGGTCACCAGGCATCTGGTCATTTGGCTCGACAGCGGGCACCGCGTCATCTGGCAAGGCAGTGGGCTCCGAGTCAACTGGTATGACCGCGGGCACTGGGTCAGACATTGGATCGTCTGACCGGACAGCGGGCATCGGGTCACCAGGCATCAGGTCATTTGGCTCGACAGCGGGCACCGCGTCATCTGGCAAGGCAGTGGTCTCCGAGTCAACAGGCCCGACAGTGGGCACCGGGTCATCAGGTACCGGATTGTCTGGCTCGACAGCGGGCATCGGGTCATCAGGTATGACAGCGGACACTAGGTCACCAGGCATCAGGTCATTTGGCTTGCCAGCGGGCACCGCGTCATCTGGCAAGGCAGTGGGCACCAAGTCACCAGGTACGACAGCGGGCTCTGAGTCAATTGGCACGACAGCGGGCACCGGATCAGGTACCGGATCATCTGGATCAACAGCGGGCATCGAGTCAACTGGCCTAATAGGATCGTCAGGCTGGATCAGTTCATCATGCTGGGTAGAGGCATTAGGCCGAGTAGAGGCTTCAGGCCGAGTAGAGGCATCAGGCCGAGTAGAGGCTTCAGGCCGAGTAGAGGCTTCAGGCCGAGTAGAGGCTTTAGGCTGAAGAGAGGCATCAGGCCGAGTACAGGCATCAGGCCGAGTACAGGCATCAGGCCGCGTAGAGGCTTCAGGCTGAGGAGAGGCTTCAGGCCGCGTAGAGGCTTCAGGCCGAGTAGAGGCATCAGGCCGAGTAGAGGCATCAGGCCGAGTACAGGCATCAGGCCGAGTACAGGCATCAGGCCGAGTAGAGGCTTCAGGCCGAGTAGAGGCTTCAGGCTGAGGAGAGGCTTCAGGCCGCGTAGAGGCTTCAGGCCGAGTAGAGGCTTCAGGCCGAGTAGAGGCTTCAGGCTGCGTACAGGCATCAGTCTGAACCACGGAAGGCAGGTTCACCGGTTTGGATACTGGCAGGATGGTACTGGTTGGAAAGAATTTTCGCTTTTTTCTGGTTTTAACTACTGGAGCACTGCAAGTAAACGCAGGTCTGCAAACGAATGGAGCAGCTGGAGACAGAGAAGAACTGGAGGATGGAACAGGAGAGGGAGCAGTTGCTACAGAGGGCTTTTTTACAGGGTTAAAGGCAGGATAGGTGCAGCGAGTGGGAACAGGGTACTGACATGCGGTAGATAGCCAAGTATACTGGGCTGTAACTGGAGGAGCTGGTGGGAATACAGGAGTAGAGTTAGAAGCAGGACTGGGTCTTTGTAAGCTGACTGAGGCTGGGTGCAACAAGTCTGTCCATGTCTGCAGTATGGGTTGAACAAAGCTGCGCTTACACAAAGTCTGTCTGGTCAATGACTGCACTGCGTTTATACAATCTCTTAGTGTCTGTGGTGAACATGCAGAATAACGCTCCAGAAAGTAACCCACATCATCCTCTAATAACCACACCAGGGACTCTACCTGGTCTGCACTAAATGGTGGCAAAAATTCATCCCTGCATTCGGGGGAACCAGATGAAACCAACTCTGCACAAACCTCAATCAATGGCTGCACCTCAGAGAACACTGTGCCCTGATCTACTAGAACATGAGCGAGCCGTATACATTCTAGCAATTCATCCCGGGTATACTCCTTCAGAGTTTGATAAGCATACTCCCTGTCATCAAACACTAGCAGATATAAATACTCAACCTCATCAAGATCCATCCTTCCCATCAACAAGCCAAGATGGCTTCCCTGTGCAGCCACTTCTGGTCAGGATTGGCCTTGGTGTAATGTCAGGGCTCCCAGGTATGACCAGAGGTGTGTGACTGAAGCAGGGAAACGCAGACCTCAGATATGTTATAAACAATATAATTTATTAACACTAACAGTACAAACATAAACGCAGTGCAATACTAAAACATAATACAGTGCAAACAAACCAAACCAAACCACCCACAGATAACAGTACATACAAGCAAGCGTCGTCAGGCAGGCCGGGTCAATATCAATTGGGCAGGTAGGTACAGGGGGAGCAAGCGGAGAATGGTCGGGGTCACAGGCCAGGTTCAGCAGGTAGCAAGCAGCATAGTACAGAGGGTCAGGCAGAGGGATGGTCCGGGTCACAAGCCAGGGATCAGAACAGGTAGCAAGCAGCGTAGTACAGAGGGTCAGACAGAGGGATGGTCAGGGTCACAAGCCAGGATCAGAGCAGGAGAAGTCAGCAAAGGAACAGAAACAGGATGCAGGACAGATACAGGGCCCAGGACAAACACAACACCAAGGCAGAGTCTGTGGGTCTGGCCATCCCTTAAATACCCCAGCATCATCAGTTACAGGTGTTAGCTGGCTGCAGAGTTGAGTCTCTGATTGCTGGGAACACCCGCTGGCCAGCCCTGGTACTGCAGATCAAAAGGCAGGTGAGTCCCACCATTGCTGGCCAGTCCATTCCTAACACTGTCCCTGAGTAACAATTCTGTGTCCCTCAGTAACTATTCTGTGTCCCTCAGTAACAATTCTGTGTCCCTCAGTAACAATTCTGTGTCCCTCAGTAACAATTCTGTGTCTGTCCCTGAGTAACAATTCTGTGTCCCTCAGTAACTATTCTGTGTCCCTCAGTAACAATTCTGTGTCCCTCAGTAACAATTCTGTGTCTGTCCCTGAGTAACAATTCTGTGTCCCTGAGTAACAGTTCTGTGTCCCTGAGTAACAGTTCTGTGTCCCTGAGTAACAGTTCTGTGTCCCTCAGTAACAATTCTGTGTCTGTCCCTGAGTAACAATTCTGTGTCCCTCAGTAACAATTCTGTGTCCCTCAGTAACAATTCTGTGTCTGTCCCTGAGTAACAGTTCTGTGTCCCTGAGTAACAGTTCTGTGTCCCTGAGTAACAGTTCTGTGTCCCTGAATAACAATTCTGTGTCCCTCAGTAACAATTCTGTATCCCTCAGTAACAATTCTGTGTCCCTCAGTATCAATTCTGTGTCCCTCAGTAACAATTCTGTGTCTGTCCCTGAGTAACAATTCTGTGTCCCTGAGTAACAGTTCTGTGTCCCTGAGTAACAGTTCTGTGTCCCTCAGTAACAATTCTGTGTCTGTCCCTGAGTAACAATTCTGTGTCCCTCAGTAACAATTCTGTGTCCCTCAGTAACAATTCTGTGTCCCTCAGTAACAATTCTGTGTCTGTCCCTGAGTAACAGTTCTGTGTCCCTGAGTAACAGTTCTGTGTCCCTGAGTAACAGTTCTGTGTCCCTGAGTAACAATTCTGTGTCCCTAAGTAACGATTCTGTGTCCCTAAAGTATCTGTGGCCCTAACTCTGTCCCTAATACAGAGAGGTCTGTTTCTCTTGAATGACCGGAGGCAAATGGAGAATTGTAAGATGGCCGCAATTTATAGCTCCACCATTACACAGTGCTGGCTGGCTGCTGATTGGCTAATGCGATCACATGTCATGAATGAATGCATTATGGGTCAGTGCGCCTTGTCTGCACGCCTTCCCAGAGATCCCCGCTCCGTCGCCACACACGTCGCCGCCATTTTTGGAAAAATTTCGATTCGCGCATCCGAAGTCTGCTAATTTTCGGATTCGGCGCGAATCGAATTTTTCCTAATATTCGAAACGAATTCCACTTCGCCAAGTTCGATTTGCTCATCTCTAGTGACTACAGTTGATTGGCTGCAGTCACTGTTCCGTCAACCTTTTTCTGACCAGCTGCTTCAATTTCTCAATAGCAGTTGAGCTGGGTAGTGTCGGTAGGGCGACCAACAACTTGAAAATTAGCTGAAATTCGAGCTGTGTATGGCCATCTTAAGATTTACCCCCTACATAATTAGGTGGTGAAAAAGGCTTGGCTGCAGTTCTACAATATGAGGATAGCAGAAGTGTGCATCGTCTGTTCAGTACATCTCTGCATTACACTCATATTTGCTAATATGTTATCTTTTAAAGCCTAACTCCATGTTTTCTGCCATTTTAAATAGTTTGTTATGGACAATCTGTTTTAAAGTAAGAGTGTTGTATATTTATATAATGTCCAGCCTTGTTGGTGATACAGTTGCGTAGCACTCTCCTAGATAAGTGCTAAGATTAGTTAGATCTAGTACTGGCTCACGGTGTTCAGTGGAGCTGGGTGTGTTTTGTTAGGAACCTCTAGCCTGCCTCTCTGTAACCAATGTGGCTCCATTTGTTGTGTCAGGCAAATTTAGCTGTGCTCACTGTAACCAGTGCAGCTGATTATTAGGTCAGTTCAGTGTTTTCAGATGCTGCTGGTCTGTTTGCTCCCTCTGCTTCCAGAGGGTTGTATAATTCTCTGAAATATAGGTGTGGAGCTATGCAGATGGCAGTATGAATATTTATTCAGCCCTGGCCAATCCCAGGGAGAAGGGCCCTGAAGGCTTCTGGGTAACTGCATAAATGCTCTTAGAGACTGGGCTTCTGGGTCTTTTCCGGCTGAGGATCAGTCCAACATGGAGGGATCCCTCAAAGGCAGTGATGCCATGTGCTTGCTGTTCGTGAGGCTTTGGTGGGTGAGCTGAGGGATGCTGAAGCTACAGAGTACTGACTGAGGGGCTGTCCACTGAAGATCTAGTCTTGTATCACTGAAGAGGTTGGAAGGAGGCAACTAACTGTCCCTGGACATTTTGTGAGTACAGACTGTTGTGAGAGATCTTAGAGACTTTTGGGCTGCTGCCACCCCTCTTGTGCTAAAGAGTCAGCTGTATGTATGTTAATGGGAACATCGGCTAGTGTTCTGAAGAGCTTAGTCTATCTAGTTCTCTGTGAAGGTACTCTGCTCTTGTTGCTGTAAAGGAAGAAGCTTGTGTGCTTTAACTGCTTCTATTACAAAGCCAAGTCCACCATTTGCTATATACAAGGACATTTGCTTCAGCTCTGCATTTAACTGTTTCTACTACAAGCCAAGCCCACAGTTTGCTATATGCAAGGACCTCTGCTTCAGCTTTATAGAAAGGATTATCACTGTACCTAACTTGTACATATTTACTGTTTTTGAAGTATCTCACTCAATGCCCTCAACCCTATCCAAGTTCTCCAAAAATGAAAACAACAAAAACAACACCCCTAAACTGGTTGTTGAGGAAAATAATGACTGTGTTCATGTTCCTCCCTGCGGGGCAATCCACTGGGAAAGAACCTGGGAATATTTCCAACAGCTCCTTTGGGGGCAACTACAGTGGTATACAAATAATGGCTGGCCTTGTAGAAAATGCTATATATAATGTCCCGCCACCACTGATTTTATTATAGTAAGGGAAATGGCTGAAGGAACGAGTGATGTCATTTTCTAGGTTGAGTGTTGCATGTGTGTGCTTTCTGATCTCTTGCCTATAATCAGCCCAGAAAGAGCACCTTCCAACTGCTACTTCAGCTCTAGAGGCACCACATGGATCTTCAGCCTAGTTTCACTGTTTGGATTTACTGCTGGATAGTACAAAATCAGGCTCACTTCTGCATAGAAACCAATCAGCTTCCTTGTTTTATTGCCAAAGCTTAATTGAACAAGCTGAGGTTAGAAGCTGATTGGTTTCTATGCAGAAGTGAGTGATTTTGCACTCTCCAGCTTTAGTAAATGAACCCCAACATGTCTTTCCAAAGACACACCCCCATGTCCACATGGACGTCATGTCCACTCTGGACTTTCTAGCTGTTTTCTGGCTCTGAGCCTTTGAATAAAACTGGATCCCAGGGCTTTTGTTACTATTTCTGATTCATAGTCTCCGCAGTGCACGTTTGATGACACTGTTTTTGGGGTACTGCAGTCTCCTACCTTTGAATTCAATTTATAGGGGTTGTTTTAAAACTTATATGTACAGTACATTTTACATTTAGATGCTCAACCTGCTATTCCAGGCCATGGGTCTTTTGGAGCTCCTACAACTTCAAAGAACTTTTGGCTTCACCAGCTTCATTCTTTTTTGCAGACTGTAGATATTCTAAAAGAACCTAGGCCCCATTTGAGACAGACTTTTTCCCCCTTTGAGGGATTTTTTAATAAGTGGTCTTTTTGTTACTGCATGTGCACCATTGATTCACTTTAACAGGAACACCACTAAACGGGTTCTTACCTCTCAGGATTTTGCAGTCAGCTAGAGTCCCTCCATAAATTCCAGTTTGAATTGACTGGTTTGGCTCTACATCATATGTTGGCAGTAATTTTATTCTCTCAAATCATATCAGAGTGGGTGGATTTTCATAAAGGGACCACCACCACTGGGGTAGGTTTCCATTACCTGCAGTAGCTGAAGCAAATGTTCACAGAACTGTACTTTAGTTGTGGTGGTTTACTACAAACATCTTTGCTTGTGTCTTGTATGGGACTGATGTGCTTTCAGATGTGCAAAGCACTTCGGCTGTGTAGTTGGAACACTGATGCTTCCAAGCAGCATCTGACCAGATTAGCCTTCAAGGAATGATGTCTCCTTGTCCCTTCTCCAGACACTGTGACTATGCCATAAGTGGCCAGAGCTTGCTCCTGCCTCAACGCAGGAGGTCGGTGGAGGGAATGGAGAACTCAAACCAATTTAGTCTACTTCAGCAACAGACCCTAATAAACCAACCCGCACCCAGCCAGAAGTCAGAGGTGAGCTAATCCTTCAAATAAGCCCACTGCATGAAGGTGCTCCCCTACTTCTAGAAGTGGAGGGCTGTTTGTTCATCCAGATGGGTCCTCAGGTAGTTTGTGTCCCTGGCATTTGGGTGCTCAGGACACCCCTTTTAGCTCACAGGCAAACCCCATTTGGCTGTCATCTTTTTCAGCTGCCTTACAAAGTTTCTTGTTCTACTACTCATAACACCCAAAACAAGGCTACTGAGGCGTCACATCATGAGAGACAAAAGCCTCAAGAGTAGATTAGAAAACCATTGAACAGGCTTAATTTCAGTTTGGATAATGTACAACTTCCAGAGAGCAAAGTTGCTGTTGCCTACAGAGAGGAAAGTGGTTTGCATGTCCTGGTGATAAGGCCCAATGTACTGTATGTAGTAGTTTCTCAATGTCTTGGAGAGTTGAGAAAAATGGGATTTGTACTTGTATCTTACAATATTATATCTTGTGGGAAATCGGTGGTTGCAGGAGTGGATTTAATGCTTGTAATTTCTGCACTATAACAGAAGCCAAATTCATTATGATTTGTATAGCAGGATCTCTGAGTTTCAGGTTAGCACAGTCCCTGGAGTCCTTCATCACTGCTTCTTTGATTCTGAAGAAATGTGTCTTTACTATAACATCTCTGGGAATGCTGTCCTGCCTCGGAGATGTAAGGGCCTTTTGGACCTTGTCTTTTTTCAAATGAATATCATGATTATCCAATAGAGAGTCCTTAGTACATTCTTATTTTGCACTTCCAAATCTTTAATTTGTTTAGGGATACCTTTAATTTGAAAATGATCTCTTTAAGACCTATTTTCCAAGTCTTCTATTTTAGCATTTGCCATATCAAGTTGGGATTGAAGCATTTCCAGCTGTCTAGTATTCTGAGAAACTGTGGAGACTATATCATCCAATTTTTAGTCAATAGTATGAAGGCAATAGCTGAGATCCACGAAGTCCTGTTTAATTTCCTTAGCAATTTTTGCACTAGCTTCACTAATTTCTCTTTGTAACAGATCAGCAAATTGTGCTATAGTTATTGCATCCCCATAATATGCAGAGGGAGTGAGTGGTGATGTGGGTAAGCTGTGAGGGCTCTATTAAGAAACAAGAGTTGAGCTACGTCGGCTGAATATAATTTCTGCCAAATCCCCATCTAGCTGTAAAGTTGGGCACCCAGGGTCAGCAGATGTTGTTGTTTTGCAAGTTGAGTATCACATTGTATATCCTTTCAAGAAGGTTTCTGGGGTCAGTGGGACAATGGTTCAGCTACCTGGAATATAGTGGACTGATCCCTAATCGATGGTAGACTATGGTTGGGCTCTTTCATAGCTGGAGGTGCTGAGAGGGTACGGAACACTTCAAAACAGATCCGCTATGGACAACTCTCAAATGCATTGTCACCCCCTTCTCCCATCCTTTTTTTTTTATAATGCCAGCGCACACTTTTGGTCATGACCCATACACTAACTACAACACTTTTTTCTCTAGTCTACATTCTTACTGTTCAATGAGCCTGATCATATTGCACATAAAATCTCTAATTGTGATCATTCTTGTTTTCTCTTGTCACAGAATAGTAAAATAACTTAAATTATGTACCTGTAGGTGAAAACAGCTGAACAACCCTTACCAGATGAGCAACAGGCAAGTGTAACCTTAAAAGCAAAGGCCTACCAATCACCATTTAAAAACTTTCTGCACATAAATGCTGTTTTAGATGGAAAGAATGCTGCTGATATCTCTTTGTACATAAAAAGTCAAGATGAAGAAACCAAACGCAGAGTTGATTACTTTACAATTTTGGTAAGGACAATGATTTAATTTAATAACGATTCATCTATTTAATAATTGAAGATAATTAAACATTTTCTGAAGCAACGGAATTGCAGTTAAAGTGCACCTGTGCCACGAAAGTGGACATTAAACTTTTTCATATTCTTAACAAGCAGTTATAGAGTTAAAATTTTCTGTGTACCATATACAGTACAGTAATTAACTCTTATGATGTGTATGCCACCACCACTCTGAACCATTCACACAATACAAGGCTTTCTGTAAATGGGCAAGGGAAAGGGGAGTTTATAAATGTCAGTATGGCTTCTGTGTTTAACCACTTGAACACCGCTGCTGCCCTGTAGCAGTATTTCTGGTATGGGGCAGTGCTAAAGTGGTTAAGGGCCACTGCTCTCAAATTTGCAGCGCTGGAAGTATAGTGAAAGCTAGACTATTTGGCATGAATGAAGTTGTAAATAGTATAAAAATGTGAACATTTTTGCAAAACCTCTTGTGACACCAGTATCCATCCTGATTTTTGGGATAGCAGTTGTGTTTGGTTTGGAATATATTTATTGGTCAACAGCATGCCCAGTTTATCTCTTTGAGTGAAAAATTGATGGTTAGCCCATCGTAATTTTTTTTAATCTTACATTGTGTTTGTCTTCTATAAGGCTGTTTCATAGTTTCTTTTATTTAGAAGTTACCGTATTTTCCGGCATATAAGACGACTGGGCGTATAAGACGACCCCCTACTTTTCCTGTTAAAATATAGGGTTTAGGCTATACTCGCTGTATAAGACTACCCCATGTCACTGCCCCCCCAAATGTCACTGTCTTCCCCATGTCAGGCCCCCCATGTCAACTGCCCCCCCTCATGTCACTGTCCTCTCCATGTCAGGCCCCCCATGTCACTGCCCCCCCTCATGTCACTGTCCTCTCCATGTCAGTGCCCCCCCTCATGTCACTGTCCTCCCAATGTCACTGCTCCCCCCAATGTCACTGTCCTCCCTATGTCACTGACCCCCCACATGTCACTGTCCTCCACATGTCACTGACCCCCCCCACATGTCATGGCCCCCCCATGTCACTTCCCACCTCCACATTTCACTGTCCTCCCCATGTCAGGCCCCCCCACTGTCCTCCCCCCACATGTCACTGTCCTCCCCATGTCATTTCCCCCCCCACATGTCACTGTTCTCCCATGTCAGTCCCCCCCCTCATGTCACTGTCCTCCGCATGTCATGCCGCCCCATATGTCACTGCCCCCCCCACATGTTATGGCCACCCATGTCACTGACCCCCCCCACATGTTAGTGTCCTCCCCATGTCATGCCCCCCCATGTCACTGTACTCCCCATGTCACTGTCCTCCCCATGTCACAATCCCCCCCCATGTAACTGTCCTCTCTCCGATCGATGATGCTCCCCAATACGCATCTTTGATCCATCTTGCTGGAGCATCGGCGGTGGCTAGTGATCAGCGGTGTGTTTAAGCGTGATCAGCGGTGCAGCAGAAAAGCGGTTAGCTCGATGCTAATGTTGATCGGCGATCGGCTTCTTATGCCTAAAACTGTGACATGCGCAGTTGCTTCAAGGGGGACAGATCTTCACGGGAGGCAGATCTTGCCCCTACACCGGTAAGTTTCAGCACGCAGTATACAGGCTTATAAGACGACACCCGGCGTATAAGACGACCCCCAACTTTTGAGATGATTTTCATGGGTTAAAAAGTCGTCTTATACGCTGGAAAATATGGTAATTGGATGATGTGACCTTTGATAGTATAATCATGGGCCACCCATTTAAAGGTGACTTTCACCCTAAACTAGTGTTTATTTTGCCATGTTTTCTTCTCCCTCCCTTTCATTCAGAGATACAATTTTTATTATGTTTTTTTATTTAAAAGATTTTTTAAAAACAGTATTTCCTCCTTTGTTACCTAGTAGAGAATGTTTGGATGTCCCTGCTCCTGCAACTTTCCATGAGCATGCAAAAGATTCAATCCCCTAAGGAGGGGTGAGGGGGTGCAGCTGAAAGAAAGGGGGCTAACATTTTTTTTTTAATTACCTAATAAACCCCAAACCAAAAATGTAATATATTGCACCTTATCAATCGTTAGATGTGGTGGCTGCATCAGTTTTCTTTTCCTTAGTGCCGTCCCGTTTTCACCAGGGGATCTGGCCAGTAACACACCTCCTGTATCATACAGGTACCACTCTGGATGACTGAGCACAGGAGCCACAACAGACAGCAGCACTGTCAGTCTTGGGGGAGGGCAGTCTTAAATGTATGAACATTAACTAATTGAAGCCAAACTCCAGCTTACCTGAATAAATAAAAGCTGATGATTTTATTCACCACTGCCAGTGTTAAATGGTTTGCCTTATCCATGTAAACTGATACATTCTGCTGGGGAGCTTGAGCTTTTAAAAAACAACAAACATGGTGGCTGGATCATCAGATGAAAACAGAAGAAAAAAAGCTTAAAAAAGGAATTTCAATGCAGCCATTACATCTAAGAATCGATAAGCTGCAATATATTAAACATTTCCCTTTGGGTTTAATACTGCTTTAACCACTTGCCCTCCAGATGATTTACCCCCCTTCCTGACCAGGCCATTTTTTGCATTATGGTGTTATTTTAACTGACAATTGCACGGTCATGCAATGCTGCACCCAAATTAAATTTACATCCTTTTTTACCCACGAATAGAGCTATCTGGTGGTATTTGATTTTTTATTTTTTGCGCTATAAAAAAAAAGATCAACAATTTTGAGAACAAATACAATATTTTTTACTTTTTGCTATTAAACGTCCAGTAAAAAAAATTAAAAAATCAAATTTTGTCATAAATTTAGGCCAAAATGTATTCTGCGACATGTCTTTACTAAAAGAAAAATCCAAATAAGTATAAATTAATTGGTTTATGTGGAAGTTATAGCGTTTGCAAATGGCAGTATATACACTGGTTTTTTTTTACATTTTTTATTTTTACTAGTAATGGTGGCGATAAGTGACTTATAGAGGGACTGCGATGGACATTCTGACACTGGGGGGCAACTGACTTGGTGTCACTGACATCCCCAGTGACACCAGTACAGTGATCAGTGTTAATAAAAAGCACTGACACTGTACTAATGGCACTGGGCAGGAAGGGGTTAACATGTGAGGAGATCAAAGGGTTAACTGTTTTACAATGTGTGCTGTGTTTGTGCTTCACTGTATGCACACTGCTTTGCATGGCTGTACTGTGCACAGCCATGCAAAGCAGTGTGCAAGACCTGACAGAGAGGAAAACTGTTTTGTTTGCTAACAGTGCTTCCCCCCTGTTGGAGATTCTCGGCAATCACCGGGCGCCGGCGAGTAATCACCATCCGAGACCCGCTGATTGACAGCCGTGGCCGTGAATGGTGGCACAGGTAGGGCGCGCGCACACCTTGCAAACGCCCCCTACCCAGAAATGCAAAATCATGTATATATACCAGGCCATCCTGATTTGTAGAACTATCTAATCCATCTCCTATATCTGACGCATCTCATCCAGGATTGGACAATATCCCCATCCCATATATTTAGCATAACTCAGCCCCTTACCAGAGCCTACCATTTTGCTGCTAAAATTATGTATGCCAGGTTATAACCTTTGTTTGGAGGGAACATTAGTTATGTAAGGTCATAGCCTATGAAAATTGTGCATTCCTGGACAGATGGCCATCCCCATTGCATATCTAAAGAGAGGGTACTTTGAAGTGGCCATCGTAAAAGCAAAAAAAATTCAAATGGCCTGGTCCAGATAATTATGTCCATAAAGTCTGAGATAAGGTAGTTTATTTAGTGGTTGTCCTGTCTCCTATAATAGAGCATTCTCTGTGGAAAGCACATGTTTAGCACATCAAAACATTCCTCCACTACAAAGCTATCTAGTAGATCAATTACTAAAACCTGATCCCTTGTTCCCATGTACAGTTGTGATCAAAATAATAGCAGTCTGACATCATTAACCTGATCAATCACTGTTTTTGGTAGAAATTATATTTCTACATGGCAGATAATTTACTAGCAGGTGTAGTAGAGTAATAGAAATCCAACAGACCCAACAGTCATGACATGCATGCTGCTGATTCTGTGTAATTGAATCACTAATTGAAAGGGTCATGTTCAAAATAATAGCAGTGTGGGGTTCTATTAGTGAGGTCATTCATTCTTTGAAAACCATGTGGCAATTATTGCCCTTATTTAAGGAAGGAAGGCAGCAAATGTTGTACATGCTGGTTACAGTACATTTCTCTCTGAAATTCTGAGGAAAATGAGTCGTTCCAGACATTGTTCAGAAGAACAGCGTACCTTGATTAAAAAGTTGATTGGAGAGGGGAAAATATATAAAGAAGTGCAGAAAATTATAGGCTGCTCAGCTAAAATGATCGCAAATGCTTTAAAATGGCAACCAAAACCTGAAAGACGTGGAAGAAAGCGAAAAACTACCATTCGAATGGATAGAAGAATAGCCAAAATGGCAAGGACTCAGCCAACAATCAGCTCCAGGAAGATAAAAGAAGGTCTAAAGTTACCTGTGAGTACTGTTACAATTAGAAGACGCCTATGTGAAGCCAAGCTATCAGCAAGAAGCCCCTGCAAAGTCCCACTGTTGAAAAAAAGACATGTGCTGAAGAGGTTACAATTTGCCAAAGAGCACATTGACTGGCCTAAAGAGAAATGGCGCAACATTTTGTGGACTGATGAAAGTAAGATTGTACTTTTTGAGCCTAGTGGCCGGAGACAGTTTGTCGGACGACCCCCAAACACTGAATTCAAGCCACAGTACACTGTGAAGACAGTGAAGCATGGTTGCGCAAGCATCATGATATGGGGATGTTTATCATGCTACGGTGTTGGGCCTATTTATCGCATACCAGGAATCATGGATCAGTTTGAATACATCAGAATACTTGAAGAGGTCATGCTGCCTTATGCTGAAGAGGAAATGCCCTTGAAATGGGTGTTCCAACAAGACAATGACCCCAAACACACCAGTAAACGTGCAACATCTTGGTTCCAGACCAACAAGATTGACGTTATGGAGTGGCCAGCCCAATCCCCGGATCTTAATCCAATAGAAAACTTGTGGGGTGACATAAAAAATGCAGCTTCTGAGGCAAAACCAAGAAATAGAGAAGAACTGTGGAATGTAGTCCAATCATCCTGGGCTGGAATACCTGTTCACAGGTGCCAGAAGTTGGTTGACTCCATGCAACACAGATGTACAGCAGTTCTCAGAAACAGTGCTTATACAACTAAATATTCATTAAGTGATTCAAAAGGAAAGCAAAATCTTCAAACATTTTTCAGTTTATATAGTGAATGTTTGAGTTTGTAAAGAAGAATACAAACACTGCTATTTTTTTTTTGAACAGTCTAATATTCACTTTTCTTCAATTTTTGCTAATGGAGATTATACATAAGGCAACATATGCTAGCAGGAAGGTAATAAAAGCGTAGCATGTGCTAAGTAGGTAAGTACACAGTACACTAGTCTACTAACTAGAATACATAGGCTTTGAAGGGGCAGTAAAAATGGTGAACTATGCATATGTCAACAGCAGGATTTGCATCATTAAGGAAGCCAGAGAATACTTTAATTACAATGTTCCTTATGTTTTGCTCAGGTGATAAGCAGAGGAAAAATACTGCAGACTAAAGTTCAGACAAGGAGAAAAGGAGAAGAGATCACTTCATTGAGAATTAACTTGACCCCTGAGATGCTGCCCTCTTTCCGAATCGTGGCGTATTATTATTTGCTCTATTCTGACTCATTTCTTGAAATAGTGTCTGATTCTGTCTGGCTACACATGAAACGATCCTGTAAAAGTAATGTAAGTACTGACATAATGCACATTTCCCTGCATGCTTTTTAACGTACCTTTATTCACTGATTTCATGAACATTTGCAAACTGATGTATGTTCCTTGAATGGGAAATTCAGAATGTTGCAATAAATTACTTTGGATTTGGGGTTTCATAGTCTTAGCTAGCAACTGTGGTGAAGTCCAACAGAACTGACAACACATAGTACAATCTCAAAGTCCAGTCCTCTAAATGTAGACAGAATGCTAGATGTCTAGATATATATTGATATAAATGTAAAGCGTTATGGGTTAACATAAGATCAAATATATTCTTAAAATATGGATAAGGGTTTTTCAACATTTTGTTAAACAAAGCTGTGCGAGTGAGCTGTGTGAACTGACATGCAGATTTCATAGGATATAATACAGGGAAATGAGATATGTGTAATGCAGAGAAGATCTCAATGGTGGCATGTATACCAGGACGTGAGCTGTGTGTTTTGGAGTGTAGAACTCACTGGTGGAATGGATAATGTAGATCGGGCTATGTGTAATATAGGGACGATTTTACTGTTGATATGAATGCTGAGAAGTGAGCTGTGTGTTTTGGAGTGTAGAACTCACTGGTGGAATGGATAATGTGTCTTGGAAATTCGCTTTAACGAATTTCTCCTTACCGTGAGTACTCGCAGTTGGATGCGCAGAAATCCCCCATAAAGCTGTGCGAATCTCGCTTACCACGACTGCAGCTAAACTACACGATTCCTGCCCATCCAACTGGGTTAGCTCTGTTGAAATGTGGGGATTGGAGCTCCCTATACCTGGAAATGATCACACAACACTTTCAGGTTGCTGTTGGAATTCACATAGAGGCTGGCTTCAGACTCAGCCCCCGGTTTTATTACAAACACACACACGTCCCCCACATGAATAAGGTCAATCCCCTCCCACAGAACAATGCAATGGGGAGTGCCTATACACAGGATGTACATTCCGATTGGAGCATAGCCTTTCCTATTTTCTATCACTGGTCCTCCCCCATGAGCCCTCTGAGGTCAGCAGACTTCCTCCCCTTCCCCCCATGAGCCCTCTATGGAGAGCATACTTCCTGTCCTAGTAGCTCCCATTGGTATGTAAATTCTTTGTACAAGCATTCCCTAGAAACATCAGTCTGTACCTGGATGGGCCAGATACGATCTTTATTAAACACCAGTCTGTACCTGGATGGGCCCGATACGATCTTTATTAAAACACATCCATCCAGATACAGTTTCAGGTTGGTAATGGGTTGTAAGATATGCATAAGCCTACACGCGGAGTTCACACCGCTTGGCGCCTTGCGTTATGAAGTCCATGTGGTACTATGCTGCTGATATGTGGATACAGGCCCGCGGCCTACCGCCAGCTGCATTCGCATCGAATGCCGTGGTGGTATACACGCCGGTCTATAAGCGCAGATCTGCCATCTCATCCATTACCGAGCTGAGTACTGTAATACATACATTGTACATGCGCATGGCCCAATTGCAGCCTTCAGAGCTTTAATTAAGCCACACGAGAGACATATAAATAACACGAATATATGACACATTTAAAGTTCAACCAACAATACAAAATTTCCATGACAAATGTAGATCAGGCTATGTGTAATATAGGGACGATCTTACTGTTGATATGAATGCTGAGAAGTGAGCTGTGTGTGTTGGAGTGTAGAACTCACTGGTGGAATGGATAATGTAGATCAGGCTATGTGTAATATAGGGACAATCTTACTGTTGATATGAATGCTGAGAAGTGAGCTGTGTGTGTTGGAGTGTAGAATTCACTGGTGGAATGGATAATGTAGATCAGGCTATGTGTAATATAGGGACGATCTTACTGTTGATATGAATGCTGAGAAGTGAGCTGTGTGTGTTGGAGTGTAGAACTCACTGGTGGAATGGATAATGTAGATCGGGCTATGTGTAATATAGGGGAGATCTTACTGTTGATATGAATGCTGAGAAGTGAGCTGTGTGTGTTGGAGTGTAGAACTCATTGGTGGAATGGATAATGTAGATCGGGCTATGTGTAATATAGGGGCGATCTTACTGTTGATATGAATGCTGAGAAGTGAGCTATGTGTTTTGGAGTGTAGAACTCACTGGTGGCATAGATATTGGGAAGTGTGCTTTGTGTACTGGAGAGCAGATTTCACTGATGACATGGCTACTGAAGAGTGAGCTGTGTGTACAGGGCAGATATCACTGGTGGAAAAAATACTGAGAAATGAACTGTATGCACTAAAGTACAAATTCTATTTGTGGCCTGGATACTGGAGAGATATCAGTGTATTGAGAGAAGATCTTATTGGTAGCATGGTTAATAGAAAGCGAGCTGTGTATACTGGAGAGTGGACACTGGGGAGTGAACTGGAGCACAGATTGCACTGGTGTTCAGGATACTTTTAAGTGAGTTGTGTGTACTGGAGCACAGATTTCACTAATGGCCTGGATACTTGGCAGTTTGTGCATTGAGATTAAAGTTCACTGGTGGTATGGATACTAGAAAAATAGTTGTGTGTTTTAAGCGCAGATCTCAATGGGGACATGGACACTGGGGAGTGAGATAAGCTCTGTGTATTAAGGGACATATCTCATTGGTGTCAAGGATAATGGAGAGTTAGCTGTGAGTACTGGGAGCAGATCTCATTGGTGTCACAGATACTGGGGAGTAGAGATGTAGAATTTCAAGAACTTTTGAAGCCATGGTAAAAAAAAAATTTTCCCTGTTTTTTTTTTTTTCTGAAAAAATGGAAATTTTGAAAACATTTAAAAAAAGATTAAATGTTGAGTAGTTTTACAAATTGAAAGTCATTTTGTTACACTGGGAAGGTGAAATGCAGTGTATATAAAATAATTATGCTTGAAATAAAAGTACAGCTTATTAAGTAAATAAACTAAACTTGCTTTTTAAAATTGTATTTTTTATTACAAATAGAATAACACGTATTGTATGCATTATGAACATTTCACCTATACATGAGAACATGTAACCACCCCCCTTTCCCTCATAATGTAAATGCTTCCTGCCAATATGTATTTTCAGTTATTGACAATTCTGATCCAGAAGCATATATTGTTCTATGAAGAGCTTGATCAATGTTCTCCTGATTTTCAGGTGTCATGTTATCTATAAATGAAGGAATTTTGTATGTTTGGGGGGCAGGGGTTTGCAATACTTCCTTCCTTGAAAATGCTGCTGGTGAAGAAACATTTGTGATGATCCAGAAGCAGCAGGAAGAGTTTCTGGAATGAGAACTCTGAAGGGAAAAACTACTTGCACTTTCACTATGGTCCTCATCATTTTGTTCCATAACGTATATGTTATTGTCTTTACGGCACCTCTGGTATGACAGGATGTGTTTTTATCATCCTTGTGAGAAGAAATATTCTTTTCCAAATGTTACAATATTTGCAAATTGCAGCTTTGCTCTCAGCAAAAATTGCACTGTGGAAATGTTTCGAAACTCTAGATGTTGGCCTCACCATTTTACTGATAGGAGGGAAAGAAAACCAATTATGTTGCGATGGTGGAGAACATTAATAGGAATCATTCAAAGGTTATAAAGCTAAACTAATTTGTCCTATGAAGGCTTGAGAGGACAGAAACTATCATCTACTGTATCCCAACAATTACCCAACTGTAGGCGGTACAAGATGGAGCCCACAGACAAACTAAACTGGAGCCTCTTTACTGCAGTGCTCCCTAGTGGCAGAAATGCATATTTCTCTTTTCTGAGAACTGCATTGACAAGTACAGTGTTACTTGGATTGTGTTCCAGGATTTGCTTGTCTTGAGCTGAGAGAACTTGCAATAATTTAAAATGTTACATGAAGTCACGGAAATCTTCCATTAACGTCTTCATGTTTTAAAGTTTGAATACAATGTCATGGTAAAAGAACATATTTCACACTTTCCTTTTTTTCCAATTTCTCTGTAAATAAAAAACAAAACAAAAAAGGCTTTGAAGAAACTGAAAAAAAATGTGTTTTTTTCCCAATTTTTCCATTTTTTTCAAGGCTTTCCTATCTCTACTGGGGAGTAAGCTGTATGTATTGAGGACAGACTTCACTAAAGGCATGGATCTTGGGGAATTAGCTGAGTATATCGTGGGGCAGATCTCACTGGCAGCATGGATATTGGAGAGTTAGTTGTATACATTATAGGGTTACTAAAGCTAAAATCTTTTTTTACCGTAATGCATTCCTTGCATTAATATAACTAAAAGTTTTCTATTTCTCTGCCCCCCCTCCTTCCCTGTGTGCAGGGGAAGAGGGGAGAATAGATCCTGAGCTGTGCACAGCTGCATCTCTTTTCCCCTCTCTTCCCCTGCACACAGCAGCAGCAGGGGTCATTGGCAGCAAGTAGTAAGTGGGGATTCACAGCTCGGGAGCGGGCAAACACTGTGTGCCCCCATCGCAAAAGGCTTGCTATGGGGCCACAACAAGAAGACAAGGTGCCAAGATCGCTGGAAGGGACCCGAGAAGAGGAAGATCGGGCCTGCTCTGTGCAACATCACTGCACAAAGCTTGTGAGTATAACGTGTTTGTTATTTTAATTTATTTTTCTTACTTAACCACTTGCCTTCCTGAGGATTTACCCCCATTCCTGACCAGGCCATTTTTTTTGCGCCAAAAAAAAAAAGGCCAACAGTTTTGAGAACAAAACAATATTTTTGACTTTTTGCTATTAAATATGTCCAGTAAAAAAATGTAAAAAATCTAATTTCGTTATAAATTTACCCCAGAATATATTCTGTGATATGTCTTTGATTAAAAAAAATCCCAATACGTGTAAAAGCACTGACACTGTACTAATGGCACTGGGTAGGAAGGAGTTTGCATGAGGAGTGATAAAAGGGTTAACTGTGCTGGGAGTGGTTTACTAGGGGGCAGTGTGTGTGGGTTTTACTGTAAACACACTACTTTGGATGGCTGTGCTGTGCACAGCCATCCAGTGTGCCCGAGCCGACAGGGAGGAGGACTGTTAGTAAACAAAACAGTCCTCCTCCCCATCGGTGATCATCGGAAATAACTGGGTGCCAGTGAGTAATTACCGGTCGAGACCTGATGATTGACAGCCGCGGCTGCGAATGGCGGTGCAGGTAGGGGCACGTGCGTATGCCCCCTACCCGGAAATGCAAAATCAGATATATATATATATATATATATATATATATGTGTGATTTTGCGCACCCGTGCCACCCTGTAGCAGTTTTTCTGCTATAGGGAAGTTGGGAAGCGATTAAAGTGGAGCTCCATTCAAGATTTATAAAAATAAAAGTCAGCAGCTTCAAAAACTGTAGCTGCTAACTTTTAAAAAACAGCCATTAACCTGTCCCTTGATCCAAGTGTGTCCTCACTGCAGTCTGGTTCTCTCTCCACGGCACCATCATTGGCAGTGCGGGCACTCGGCTGTGACAGCTTGCGTTATCAGAGCCAGGTTCCCACTGCACATGCGCGAGTAGCGTTTCGCTTTATGAATGGTCCCATAGTCTTCTGGGATCTGTCATGTGCCTAGGCAATCACAGCAGAAGTGGGAGCGGGTACCTGTCAAATTCTGGTACCCCCTCCCCCCCGCTCCCCAAAGGTGCCAATCCATAACAGGGAGGGGGGAAGGAGGAAAACTTCCCCTTTTGGGTCGAGCTCCGCTTTAAGTAACACTTTTAGGATCAAATTTCTTTTGTGACGTAAATACTGGAGATTTACTGTTTGTATGGGGCTGAGGGGGGAATCTCACTGGTTGCATGGACATTGGGGAGTTAGCTGTGTGTATTTGGATACAGATCTAAACAGTGAGCTCAGTGTGATTAACTTTTTGTGGGCACATTTCAATTTTATTACCAAATTCCAACAAATGTGAAGTGGTTGATTTTAACAAAACGATTGCTCATTTTCATCTCTAAGGTGACCTATGCAACAGAAATATGGAACCTGATAAACCCTGAGTTCAAATTATTCTATCAGACTGTGTTATGATTTCAAATGATTTACCAACTATGAATGCATATTTTAAACATGGGCTGTTTAATCCTTCACGATCTACACCATGCATGTAATTTGTTTCCATGCTTACCACAGAACTATAAACTACTTGTACTTACCACAGAACTATAAACTAGTTAAACTGAGTGCACTGCCAAATACTAAGTCTGACATGACTTAAAGCGGAGTTCCACCCAAAAGGGGAAGTTCCGCTTTAAAGCATGCTTGTTAAACTCACTGTGGAACCTAAGGGGTTAATCCTCTGCATTGTGTAAAAACGCTGTTTGATCCTGTCTCCTCTGATCCTTCCCTTCTTTCACTGTTCCCCTCTTATCTCCTGATAAGACATATCATGTGGAGTCACTCTACACATGTTCAGTTTGGTGTGCATTGTTAGAGAGGTTTTTCTTTGGAGAGTGCATGTGATCAGCACAGGGCCAATCAGCACTGTCCAGAGAGAGGTCATAGGTTCTGCATCCTCCTAGAGCAGAATGAAGGCTCTTCCTACAAGCTTTAACCAGTGCTATGCTGAACACTGATAGAAGTCACAAGACTGCTCTAACTGCTGATGAGAAAAAGTATTTAGTAGTTTATATTTACTAAAATAATTGCACTTCCATGTTCTGTGTACTGTGGGAGATCAGATAGACTGAATGCAGGGTCCTGGGTTTTATAACTCTTTAAGGTTTTTTTACCTTAATGCAGTCTATGCCTTAAGGTAAAAAACCTGTGCCAGAGAATCCCCCCAGCTCCTGGGCTCCTACTTAAGCCCAATCATGATCCATCGTTGTGCCAAAGAGCAGTAGCTCTCTTAGCTCTCTCCTTCCTCACTGGATAGATTGACAGTTGCCATTGGCTCCCACTGCTATCAATTGAATTCTGTGGCGAGGGAGCTGGAGGCAGGGCTGAGCCATGCTGCCTGTGTCTATAGATACAGGCAGCATGGCTCAGAATTGAGCATGCAGGAGTGCCCTCATAGAAAGTGGCTTTCTATGGGGGCACTCACTAAAGAGGAGGAGCCAGGAGTGCTGGTGGAAGACCCCAGAAAAAGAGGATCGGGGCTGCTCTGCACAAAACCAGTGCACAGAGCAGGTAAATATGACATGTTTATTATCCACTTCCCAGCCACCATATAACAGTTTTACTACTAACGGGTGGCTGCTCTGTGCAAAATCACACACATATATATATATATATATATATATATATATATATATATATATACAGTTGCAAGAAAAAGTATGTGAACCCCTTGGGATTACGTGGAGTATTGCATGAATTGGGCATAAAATGTGCTCTGAACGTCATCTAAGTCACAACAATAGAAGAACACAGTCTGCTGAACATAATACTACACAAACATTAGATGTTGCCATGGTTTAATTGCACATAAGATGTAAACATTCACAGTGCAGGGAGGAAAAAGTATGTGAGGCCCTAGCTTAATGACTTCTCCCAGAGCTAATTGGAGCCAGGAGTGAGCCAAACTTGACTCCAATCAGTGTGATGATATTGCATGTGTTGCTGACAGCTGTCCTGCCCTTAAAAAACACACACCTGTTTTGGGTTTACTGGTTTCAAGAAGCACTGTCTGATGTGAACCATGCCTCGCAGAACAGAGCTCTCAGAAGACCTACGATCAAGAATTGTTGACTTGCATGAAGCTGGAAAGGGTTACAAAAGTATCTCCAAAGGCCTTGATGTTCATGTGTCCACGGTAAGACAGACTGTCTACAAATGGAGAAAGTTTAGCACTGTTGCTACTCTCCCTAGGCGTGGTCGTCCTGTAAAAATGACTGCAAGAGCACAGTGCAGCATGCTGCATGGGGTAAAGAAGAATCCCAGAGTGTCAGCTAAAGACCTACAGATATCTCTGGCACATGCTAACATTTTTGTTGACACATCTACAATAAGGAAAACATTAAACAAGAATGGAGTACATGGGAGGACACCACAGAGGAAGCCATTGCTGTCCAAAAAGAATATTGCAGCACGTTTGAAGTTTGCAAAAGAGCACCTGGATGTTCCACAGCACTACTGGCAAAATATACTTTGGACAGATGAAACCAAGATTGAGTTGTTTGGGAAGAACACACAACAC
Source organism: Staurois parvus (assembly GCF_062004578.1). NCBI lineage: Eukaryota > Metazoa > Chordata > Amphibia > Anura > Ranidae > Staurois > Staurois parvus. Next base: position 10,710,106 of record NW_028318040.1, on the reverse strand, counting down.
TATGTGTGGAGAAAAACAGGCACAGCACACCAACATCAAAACCTCATCCCCACTGTAAAACATGGCGGAGGGAGCATCATGGTTTGGGGCTGCTTTGCTGCCTCAGGGCCTGGATGGATTGTTGTCATTGATGGGAAAATGAATTCCAGAGTTTATCAAGACATTTTGCAGGAAAACGTACGACCATCTGTCCGCCAACTGAAGCTCCGCAGAGGATGGGTGATGCAACAGGACAATGACCCAAAGCATACAAGTAATTCAACAAAACAATGGCTGCAACAGCACAGAATACGCCTTCTGGAGTGGCCCAGTCAGAGTCCTCACCTCAACCCGATTGAAATGCTGTGGCATGACCTTAAGAGAGAGATTCACACCAGACATCCCAAGAATATTGCTACACTGAAACCGTTTTGTGAAGAGGAGTGGTCCAAAATTACTCCAGATCGTTGTGCAGGTCTGATCTGCAACTACAGGAAACGTTTGGTTGAGGTTATTGCTGCCAAAGGAAGGTCAACCAGTTATTAAGTCCAAAGGTTCACATACTTTTTCCTCCCTGCACTGTGAATGTTTACATGTTATGTGCAATTAAACCATGGCAACATCTAATGTTTGTGTAGTATTATGTTCAGCAGACTGTGTTCTTCTATTGTTGTGACTTAGATGACGTTCAGAGCACATTTTATGCCCAATTCATGCAAAACTCCACGTAATCCCAAGGGGTTCACATACTTTTTCTTGCAACTGTATATATATTTATACAGTATATATGTGTGATTTTGGAATTCCAAGTAGGAAGCATGTGTGCATGCCATTCTACCAATGCTGTCTATGGCTCCCTTAGATGTCAATGACTGGGTCTCAGCCAGCACTTCATGGCCGGGACTCGGTGATCGACCAAGCAGCTGACAGAAGAGAGATCTGTGAGTGTAAACAACACAGATCTCTCTCCTGTCAGCGGGGACATGCTGGTTTTTATCTCTCTGCAAAGCAAAGCAGGGAGATAAAAGCCAGCAGGTCCCCTAGTAAAACAAAACATAGTACACAGTTTAATCACTCCCTAACACACAGTTAACCCTTTGATCGCTCCAGATGTTAACCCCTTCCTGCCCAGTGTCATTAGTACAGTGTCAGTGCTTTTTATTAGCACTGATCACTGTATTAGTGTCACTGGAGATGTCAGTGGCATTTAGTTCCCAGCCAGTGTCAGTTAGTGTCAGAACGCCCCCTGTACTATCGCAGTCCTGCTATAAGTTGCTGATCACCATTACTACTATAAAAAAAGAGAAAATTCCAGTATATATATATATATATATATATATATATATATATATATATATATATATATATATATAAAAAGCCATTTGCACATGCTATAACTTTCTCGAAAATTGATTAATATACACTTATTGAGATTTTTTTTTACCAAAGACATGTAACAGAATACATTTTGGCCTAAATTTATGAAGACATTTTACTTTTTTATTGAATGTTTTAAAGGAAAAAGTAAAAATTACTGTTTTAAAAAAAAAATTATTGCACAAAAAATAAAAAACCCAGTGATGATCAAATTCCAGCAAAAGCAAGCCCTATTTGTGTGAAAAAAATGTATACAAATTTCATTTGCGTACAGTGTTTCATGACCACACAATTGTCAAAGTAGCGCAGCGCCATATAGCAAAAAATGGCCTGGTCTGGAGGGCAAGTGCTTATTTAAAAAAAAAAAAAAAAAAAAAAAAAAAAAAAAGCTTTAAGTATTTGTGTACAACAAATCACACTGATGTATGTTTTTTTTTCTTTTCACAGCTGCAGATAAACCCACCTAAAACCTCACAACCCTCCTATGAGCCGGAAATGAAAGTACAGCTAACCTTGACAGGTGACAAAGGATCGCAAGTGGGCCTAGTAGTTGTAGACAAGGCTGTATTTGTCTTAAGCAACAAAGAAAAGTTTACCCAAGACAAGGTGAATACATTGATGATATAAAGAATAACGTAATGTAATGGTAAAAAAAATCCCAAAACGCGTATATTATTTGGTTTGTGTGAAAGTTATAGTGTCTACAAACTACGGTATATATACTGGAATTTATGTAGCTTTTACTTTCTGACTGCCTGTCACATTTCTTGAGGTGCTAAAATGCCATGGCAGTACAACCCCCCCCCCCAAATTACCCCCTTTTGGAAAGTAGACACCTCAAGGATTCTGCAGAGGCATGTTGAGTCCATGGAACATTTTATTTTTTGCCACAAATGTTTCGAAAATGACAATTTTTTCTTTTTTTTTTACACAAAGTTGTCACTTATATGAAATATTGCTCATGCATGCCATGGGTATATGTGGAGTACCATCCCAAAACACAATCTCCTACTTCACATGGGGATTCCACATGTGAGACACTTTTTGGCAGCCTAGCTGCATACAGGCCCCCAAAATCCAATGACCACCTTCCGGCTTTCAAAGGGCATATTTCCTCACTTCCCCACTACCTTTCACAGTTTCAGAGTCTCTAAAATGCCAGGATAGCACAAACACCCCCCCCCCCAAATTACCTCTTTTTGGAAAGTAGACACCCAAAGAAATTTGATAAGAGGCATGGTGAGTATTTTACAGATATAATTTTTGTCACAGAGTTTTGAAAAAGAAAAAAAGAAAAAATACATTTTTGTTTTCTTTCTAGTTTTCCAAAAACATGTGGCAACAAATGAGATCTGCAAAATACTCACCATGCCTCTTAGCAAATATCACCCACTCTTGAAGACCAAGCCTTTTCTGATACTTTTTGTTTACATGAAAAAACTGTTTTTCTTTGTTAGAAAATTACTTTGAACCCCCAAACATTATATATTTTATTTAAAGCAGAGGCCCTGGAGAATAAAATGGTGGGTGTTGAAATTTTTCACGTCACACAGTATTTTCGCAGTTATTTTTCAAACGCAAATCTTTTGGGAAAAATACACTTTGTAGAATTTTAATGCACATAAGCACAATATATTGCCCTATTGTTTGATAAAATATAAAAGATGATGTTACACCGAGTAAATAGATACCAAACATGACATGCTTTAAAATCGCGCATGCCTGTGCAATAGCGACAACGTACATACATTTTTAATATTGATAGGCAACGCTTTGAAAGCCTTTACAGATCACCAATTTATGTTTACACTGGATGTCTAGTGCTAGAATTACTGCCCTCGATCTGACATTCGTGGCAATACCTCACATGCATGGTGCAACTGCTGTTTACATACCGGCATGGGGTCAATGCTTGTGCACATACAGTGGGGATCGAAAGTTTGGGCACCCCAGCTAAAAAGTTGTATTAATGTGCATAAAGAAGCCAAGGAAAGATGGAAAAATCTCCAAAAGGCATCAAATTACAGATTAGACATTCTTATAATATGTCAACAAAAGTTAGATTTTATTTCCATCATTTACACTTTCAAAATAACAGAAAACAAAAAAATGGCATCTGCAAAAGTTTGGGCACCCTGCAGAATTTATAGCATGCACTGCCCCCTTTGCAAAGCTGAGACCTGCCAGTGTCATGGATTGTTCTCAATCATCGTCTGGGAAGACCAGGTGATGTCAATCTCAAAGGTTTTAAATGCCCAGACTCATCTGACCTTGCCCCAACAATCAGCACCATGGGTTCTTCTAAGCAGTTGTCTAGAAAACTGAAACTGAAAATAGTTGACGCTCACAAAGCTGGAGAAGGCTATAAGAAGATAGCAAAGCGTTTTCAGATGTCAATATCCTCTGTTCGGAATGTAATTAAGAAATGGCAGTCATCAGGAACAGTGGAAGTTAAAGCAAGATCTGGAAGACCAAGAAAAATCTCAGACAGAACAGCTCACAGGATTGTGAGAAAAACAATTCAAAACCCACATTTGACTGCACGATCCCTCCAGAAAGATCTGGCAGACACTGGAGTTGTGGTACACTATTCCACTATAAAGAGATACTTGTACAAATATGGTCTTCATGGAAGAGTCATCAGAAGAAAACCTCTTCTATGTCCTCACCACAAAAATCATTGTTTGAACTTTGCATATGAACATATTGACATCACCTGGTCTTCCCAGACGATGATTGAGAACAATCCATGACACTGGCAGGTCTCAGCTTTGCAAAGGGGGCAGTGCATGCTATAAATTCTGCAGGGTGCCCAAACTTTTGCAGACGCCATTTTTTTGTTTTCTGTTATTTTGAAAGTGTAAATGATGGAATTAAAATCTAACTTTTGTTGACATATTATAAGAATGTCTAATCTGTAATTTGATGCCTTTTGGAGATTTTTCCATCTTTCCTTGGCTTCTTTATGCACAATAATACAACTTTTTAGCTGGGGTGCCCAAACTTTCGATCCCCACTGTAGGTGCGCACATGCGTGGGGGGCAAGGGTGCTTTTTTTGTTTTGTTTTTTTTTAGTTATTTTGATTTTTTTAATTATTTTTACACGGTCCCTTACATTTTTTTTTTAATCACTTTATCCCCTGTGACTGCAATAGGCATTGACAGGTATTCTTTTTTGAGAAATCTGGGGTCTATTAGACTCTAGATATCTCCTCTGCCCTTACATCATCTGATCTCACCAAGATCGGTGTGATCAGATGTTTTCCCGATTTACAAGTGGCACTGTTAAAGTCCAGCAAAACTGAAATGATGAAATGCTCGTAGCTTCCTGTTTCTTAGACTATAGAGATGATTGGAGCCATTATGGTCTCTGATCAGCTCTATGGTCAGCCAGCAGAAGCTGCATTCTCGGATTCCCCTGTGAGACAGGAGAACCTAAGAAAACTGTGAAAGGCGGCAGGAAGGGGGGGGATGTCCCTTTCCACTGCTTGTAAAAACAATTCAGCAGCTAATTGGCTGCTAGGGTTGCTTTTACATGAATGTTGACTGCCAGCTGAAAAAAACGATACCAGGCATTATCCTGGTATAACCACTCAAAGTCCAGCGACGTACCAGTACATTGCTGGTCCATGTTGGGCATATATGTAACAGCAGAGAACATGGGCATATAATGAATCAGGTCTATGGACCAATATGACCGCAATTCATTCTTTTTTGTAATGCCCATGTTGAGGGTTTGTCCCAAAAAAGTTTTAAATCCAGAAACCGTGATAGGTTTCCATGCAAATTGTCTGGCAAAAGCTGAATTTGGGTGGGCGGCGATGCATTATAGTAGATTGCCTTGGCCCACAATCAATGCATACAAATCTTCCGTGAAAAACAGCAAAGAGGCTAAATGCTAGTGCTGTCCAAGAACGGGGCCAATCCTGCTAACACTGCATTTTTGGGCACACTATACAAAGCAGGCACAAGTATAATTCTGTTCATGATCATTATATTGATCCGTACAAACACTATACTAGTAATGGCGGTGATCAGCAACTTAAAGCATGACCCTGGCTGGGAGGGGTGCTTACTGACCCTGAAGCTATCTGATGTTGCTACTGGCAGTAATACAGTGATCAGTGAAAAATTCTATATACTGACACTGTACTAATGGCACTGGCTGGGTGATGAGACGATCAAAAGGTTAATAGGGGCGATCAAAGGGTTAAATGTGTTAATGTGTGCATGTAAAATGTAGTGCTTTTACTTGGTGCCATGTTCACACCCCGAAATAGGAAGCGACATAAGATTACATCACTTTGCCCAGAGCTGCTGCTCGCACGCAAAATATGGGAAAACTGTCGGCAAGTAGATAAGAAAAAAAAATCCCTAAAAATTGTAAAACAAAATATTTCTGATGATGGTAATATTTATTTTATTTTTTAAAACATTTTTTTATTAAAAAAAAAAAACCTTTATCAGAATGGTACAATGTTATCATAGTAACGTTGTACTACTGTGGGGGGGTGATCAAGGATTTTATTTATTTATGTTTACACTTTGCTTTGCAGGAGAAATAAAGATAATTTCTCCTGCAATGCAAAGCTTGCTGTCATGAATCTAACTCATTCATGAACTGTCACGAATGAGCTAGGTTTTTTACAGTGCAAGATAGTGAGCTGTGATTGACTGGAGCTGGTCACATGGTACAGAGTGGGCCAATCAAAGCTCACTAGGAAGGGAAACAGAGTTGTTATGAATTAGATTGATTCATAACAGCTTTGCTTACATTGTGATCATGTGATCGCTATGCGATCACATGATCACCGGGTCCCGTTCACCAGGATCTTCATTCCACTGTGTTACGCCTGGAGGAGAGGTGGGGTTTAGGGTCATGTGACCGCCGTGATTGGCTGTCACAATGGTCACATAATCGGAAAGCTCACACTCGCAAGTAGCGATCGGGAGCTTTCCGTAAGGCGCCAGTCACTGCCAGCACATGTTTGTTTACATCAGGTAATAAATGTTTGTTTTAGATACACTTTAATTACTTTAATTACTTGATGCATATACAATATTTCCTGACAAAGAAATTGGGCTTTATTGCCCCAAAGACACCTGAGATATTCCTGCTGAATAATATGGTCAACTTTGCACCAGCTCTCATACCAGGACTATCGTACAATGAATATGTTTCTATGCCCAAAAATAAATATTATTTAATCTTATACACCTGTCCACCATCCAGTATGATGTTTAAAAAATGTATTAATGAAGCCTTAACCAAGTTCGAATAAATATTTGCAGCCAATGATTGCCCAACTGAATTAATTCAGCAAGTCCTGGACCAATAACAATATTGTTAGTAAGTTCCTTAAATAAACACTTTTAAAAAAAAATAAAGTTATATTATTCTCACCTACGTTCCACCGCCATTGGAGATTCCTGGATATATTACTCAGGATGAAAGCTACATATTTAAAGACAGGAAAAAGGCATTTTCACAAAGGGTTCAGCAATGGTGGTCTCCATATTTATCTCATTAAGAGCCCGGTCATACCGGTGTGATTGTCATGCAATTTGATAGTTTTTAAATCGCATGCCAAATCGCACCCTATTTTCCGCAATTGAAACAGTGATATTGGTGCAATTCTGACTAAATCGGAGCCGCACTGATTTTGTAAGTAGTGCATGTACTAATGTTTGCAAGTTCAGGTGCGACTTTAATAGACATCTGTGTCCTGCAAGTTACAGATGTCTTGTAAGTTGAACCTGAAGTCGGACTAACATCTGACTTTGAAATAGTTTTCAAATTTGGATTGGTGTGACCGAAGACTAAAAGTTTAAGCTTTAAAGCTAAACTCCAGGCTCCAAAAAAACTCCTTGCAGTGAGTCCTGTGCTGCAAGAGTTCAATGCTTGTCATATCTAGGGGTACCAGAATATGGGGAAATACCTAATTCTGCGCTCCAGCAGGCTCCATCCAGTGGTGCAACTTGAACGATGAAGCCTCCTCTCTAAGCTGCTCACTGCTGTGATAACACCCTTGACTCATTCAAGTACAATGCAAGGTTAATATCCCTGCAATGTATGTGATGATGCTGAGGGACCATCCACAGACTGGAGCTTCAGGGAGAGGAGGACATCACTGGAGATGGGGTTAGTGTAAGTAATACTTCCTCTCGTTCTACCCTTTAGACATAACAAGCATTTACCCCTTGACTGTGGGAGAGTGAGGAGGGTCCACTGTAAGGGTAGATTTAGACTTTTTGATGGAGTTGGGCTTTATGGTTATTTAAGTTGACTTTAGCATTGTAGCAGTGTTTTCTTGATAACCTTGGTAGTTCAGTGCATGATCCTTTTTAATAAATGCACATATCTGATTGATACAGATATGGGATGAAGTGCAGGAAGATGATCTTGGATGCTCAGCTGGCAGTGGAGCCAATGCACTGGGTGTGTTTGAAGATGCTGGACTGGATTTTGGAACCACAATGAAACTGGAAACGCCATCTAGAAAAGGTAATAAACAAATGTACTATCTTTTCAATGACTCAGTTATGTAGGATTAAAAGGGATCAGGTTAATTTAAACAATACAATATAATATAATAATATCAGTCTGTATTCATTGTTTTTAGAAAATGTTTAGTTTCTAATTATGCATGCATTGGGCCATCTATATCTTATCATTACACATGCAGGCTCTTTTTCCTGCTTTGATGTGCTCTCATATCTGGAGTAGTCCAGAAATAGAGCGAGAGTCGTGCTACATGGCATACAGTATAGTGCAGCAATTCGCACATTTAGTACACTTGAGCAGAGGTAACTTTTTTTTTTGCACTAAGGAATGAATAACAACCTCTGTGCTTGGAGTTCTGCTTTATCCCCGGTTCACACTATGGATTGCTGTGCTTTTCTGTTCTATTCACATGCGATCCAGTGCCTTGCGATTTGAGCCCATTCATTTTGAATGGTTTTACAGGTGCAGGAACTTAAGTGGTTAAATAGTTCTTTCTCCTTATTTTTTGCTTTCTTTCAGATTTTACCTGCACTACAAAACTGCATAATCGCAGACGTCGCTCGTATGAGTTGCTGGCAGCAAAACAAAAAAAAGGTAATAAATCATATATATTAGATATAACACATGATGTACATTTCTATTTGGCAAATGTGGGTTAGCTACAGTGGTGTAGCTATTGAGGGTTTAGTGGGGTCCATACATATGGGGCTGGGTACCTTGCAGGAACTGCTATAGAGTTTAACTTGCTGTAGAGAGCTAAAGATTTTCTCTACTTGGGAATGCATTCCATGGGAAAATGGTGAATTGATATCATTTTTACCCTGTGCACACAGGAACAAGTCTGAAAGTCTTAAATCTCGCAATTGGCTAAATAACTGTGGAAAAGGCACAGTCTGATGGCATTAGCAAGGAATTATCATATTTCTACTATTCATCTGGACCAGGGACCATAGGGTTTTTTACCCACCAATGCTGCAAACTGAAAAATATGTCCATACTATAGTAGATACCTAATAAGGAAAAAAGTAAAAAGAAAATACTTGGAAAGAAAAGTTTGCAGTATTGCCATATTTCATGTTTGAGGAGGTTATAACATAACACATAATTGCTAACCAATTGAAAATTTGACCCTGGTTCCAAAATTAAGCAATTGTTTGCTTGAATTTACATCCTATCTTAATGTTCTCTTGACTTCTTAAGTTAATATTGTAATTCAATATATCAAAGAGCAATGTTTAAATAATAGTAAAGGGAAAGGGAGCCTTGACTGCTGGAAGCATGACGTGAACCTAACACAGGGAGATGAAGTGGCTCCACTAGGATTGGCTACAAAGACCTGAGGTCACTGCATGGAGCCCAAACTCTAGAAAAAGGCTACTCTGGGGCATGTGCCGCTGATTTCTTCAGCTGTCACAAGAGTTACCCAGGCTCCCTCCTGTTGTGATGTTTTTTCACAGCTTTATTGGCAGTTTCAACCCTTCCAAGCAATTGCTATGGATTATGCTCTCAAGTTAAATTCTGAGACAGTCTAATGCCTGTCCAGCTCTGATGGTAAGGACAGGCCTCTTAAATTATATGAGTTTATGTTTTTTGGGTGCACACAGTATAACTGTGACTGGCATTGTTTGGCACATTTGGAAAGTTGTTACATTTGGAAAGTCCTGGCCTAGCTCTATTTCCAACTTAATTGGCTTCTGTGTCTTTTTTGGAAGGGGTTGGGGGCAAGGTATTGGTTTATTAGTTAGTCATAAATGAGCCTATGCTTCTCAGAAGTCAAATATTTATTTGCATTTAATAAGCATACTATAGTTCTGAATAATGCTTTAATTTTCAGTAAGCGAATCTCCTGCTCATCTAAGGCCATGTTGTCTGGCTGGATTACATGAAAGCCCTATGGGACTGGACTGTACTGCTCGAAAGAAACATGTTCAGGAACAGGAATGTGCAGAGTTATTCTTTGAGTGCTGTATACATGCAGAAAAGCTGCGAGAACAAATGAGCAAAGATTTGGAATGGGAGAGATGTAAGTATGGGATTTTCATTCTTTAATTAGCATAGCTTCTCTTGAATTTATTTTGACTATGGCATTTGTATTGGGGTTTCAGGTAAGATGAGATGAGTTCTTAGACTGAATTGTGTTCATTTTTTTTAGCTACTGGAATCAGAGCCCACCTCCCTCTACCTCCTCACTTTTCTCTAGCAACAGGGACTTGTTGGCCCAGCAGATTTTTAACATAAACAAAAAAGTAAGCATTGTAAGGCTCACAGTCTCTGTTGTGATCTTTGAGATTTAATTACTCCATAGTACCTTGTAATATTAATTTTTTAATATCCAAACTTTAATTCGGTCTTTAGTAGTTTTTGAAATATATGCTGGCAGAATATATATATATATTCCCTATTAATTGGATGTGAATGTGAGGTTTTGTATGTAAGTGGTCAGATGTGAATTATTTGTGTTTGAGTCTAGGTAATCAGTAGAGGTTTAAAGTTATGTTTTCTTTTAAAATACTCATGTAATGTATACCATACTGTGAATTCGTTTAATGAGTCTGAGAGTTTAAATTGTAGTCATAAATCATGGTTTTTGACAGTTGTATGTAATATAAGAACTTCAGAAACCTTTCTCATGGTCCATATGTCAATCATGATAATGACTTGGTGGTTTGAATGGGAACATCTGTTTCTATTCAAACTAGGAGTGATTTTGGGAGTAGTTTAGAAGCCCGCGAATTTGAAACAAAGCTTAATGGGAGGATCTAATTTCTCATGCATTTTAAGTATGCAGCTTTTCAAACTACGAGGCAGAAGCCTCTCAGATAGACGACACTTCACTTCATTCACTCACACACACAGAGACATTCTTTTCACACACTCTTACTCAAAGCACATGCTTGGACAAAGAACAAAAGAATAGCACATGGTCATTTCTTAAACTAGGCCAAGAAAACTTCTATCTAAGCTATGCAAAGGAACTACATTATTTCCTAATATCCAAGGCAATTTATTCTTTATTTTTATTTTCTTGTAAGCTACATATATCTGAATTTACTGTTTTTTATTGACTTTGTATTTTTGGTGTGTGATCAAATAAAGTCACACTGCTCATACTGACCTGGTTTTCATAAGGATTTCTTCCCACAACCATCTACAAGAACCTAGAAATATTAATAGAGTTTTTTCATAACTCTGGAAATCTAACATTATTGGCGTGTGCCAGCCATTCGATTTTTCCACGTTTTTTCAATTTCTCCTCGCTTCATCAGAGGGGATTGCGATGAACTATTTCTATTGATTAAGCTTCGGAAAGATTGCAGAACCTGGAACGGAAAACGTTGGTTGTGGAGATCTGAGGATTCAAGTGGTGACCAGAAAAGTCTCTAAGTCAGGACAAAAGAGGAAATTTACTACATTCGGTGAGTAGAAAAATGGAATTTATTGATTCATTAGCTAATGAAAGTAAATTGGAATTTCAAGGTTTAGCTAGCCATGCTTCTGATACTGGTTTATGGAAAGCTATGTATGATCAATGTATGCAGGCTAATGTTGATATTGATAGCTCTAGATTTACGTTTAATAAGATGAAAAGAAAATTGCGTAACATTGTGAAGCTAGTTAGAGTTTTCAATTCTATGGTGTTTGAATTGCCAGAGAAAAATGTGGTTTGTGTTGTTCAGACAGATAGCAAAAATGTCTTACAGAGTACAGACATGCAGGATACTGTTGAATCCAATTGTGCAAACTGTGAAACTTTTTGTACCTATATTGAACATCTTGAGCAAGAAATTGAATCTCAAAATGTTGCAATATTAAAAAATAAGCAAATAGCTGTGGTGTCAAAGAAAAAACAATCAGAAATGGCCCAAGCTTCATTTATTCCGGACTCACCCAGGGGTGATGAAGTAGGCAGTGAAGCTAATGTACAGAGAGAGAAATTACTTGCTAGAGCATCTAAGTTGAAGTTACAGATTCAGGATCAGTTAATGAAAATATTGAAGGATATACCAGCATATAACATGAGAGAAAATTCTTTCCATAATTCCGATGTTTTTGAGAATTTTTGTGATAGGTTTCAATTAACTGATGAGCAAAGAAATCGCATTTTTGGGTTGTGGATCCCCAGTTTTATGGCTCGTAGGTTAGTCAAGACTCCTTTCATGAATGAGGATGATATAGAAATTCATAGCAATGCTACTGATAGACTACGACAGTTATTACTGTTCACAACAGGAGAGGAGACACCTAGTTTGGAAATTTTAGACTCCTTAAGAGCTACTATTAATGATGATCCATATGATTTTAGGATTAGATATTCTAAGGCATACAGGATGATTTTTAATTTTCAAGATGAGACCCCTGCTATGGTCAAGGATTTTGTAAAAAAATTTAAGTACCTTGATCCAGCATCTTTATTGATTGCTAATGAAAAGGATAATTTGGATGACGCTGCCTATATTATTGACAAAATTAGGAGACAATTAAAGCTAAATAATGTAAGACCAAAAATTGCTTTAATTGAGAATAATTATCCTAAGACTGACAGTCAGGATAAAGTCAAGACAGGAAATGCTGCCCCCCGCAGGAATGACAGAGTAAGACAAGGGAATCAAAGACCACTCACTTGTTACTATTGTGCAAAACCAGGGCATTTGAAATGGCAGTGTAGGAAGTTTTTGAAAGACATTCAGATGAGAAATTTGGGTAAAGAAAATGGACTTATTTCTCCTGAACCGTCAGCTCCAATTCGTTCACAGGAAGTTAAGTCATCTTCACCCTACGCTCCTCTGATCAGAGAGATTAGTGAAATGTCAATTAGTAATGGAGGAAATGTGAACAACTCACATTCATCCAATACTTCAAGACAGCCATTATTACCTTCACCATGACTAGCAAAAGAAAAGGAAGTTGAACTCCATTGTCTGGAATATGTAGCTCCAATTTTCTTGGACAAGTGTGGCCGCCCTTATGTAAAAGCTAAAATTAATGGACAGAAATCTTCAATTTTATTGGATAGTGGAGCCCAAATAAGTGTTTTAGGCATGAAAATACCAATTCCATCTAATGCAACAGTATGCACAGTTGTAGGTTTCAATGGAAAAGGTGATGTTCAAGCTAAAAAATGTAAAAATGTGTCTTTTGAAATACCAGGATGTTCGCAAATGGAAATAGATTTTTGGTATTGTCAAGGATCAGAGAACATTATTGGTGCTGATGTTTTGTCTCAAAGAGGGTGGATACTTGATTTAGCCAATGGCATTGTTTGGCAGGGCTCTGCTAATCGTAAGCCTATGGTAATTGACCCAACAGATTATTGTGAAGTCGGTAGCATCTGTTTGACAGAAGCAATTGATGCTGATTATAAATGGCCAGATACTGGAGATAATCTGGAATTGAAACAGTTAGTACAACTACACAAAAAACTGTGGAGTCAAGGTAAAAATGAAGCTGGATTGTTCAAAAATATTGAAGTTAATATTCAAGGCAAAGACCATCCCCCATTAAAACAATACAAGTTGCCGCCAGAATCTGATGAACCTGTATCAGTAATCATACAAGAATTTTTGGAACAGGGTATCATCAGGAAAGCTAATTCAGTTACTAATAATCCTTTGTGGGTAGTGGCAAAGCGTGATGACCCTAGTGCATATAGATTATTGATAGATCTAAGAATGCTAAACAAATACACTCCAAGTTGTACACCCATTGTGGCAGAAACTCCAGACATCATGTCACAAATAAATGCCAATGCGAAAGTGTTCTCTGTTCTTGACATTGCAAATGGATTTTTTAGTATTAAATTGGCTGAGAGTTGCCAATATAAGTTTTCATTTGTCCACAAAAATGTCCAGTATTGTTTCAATCGTCTTCCTCAAGGCTTTCATTCTTCTCCATCTATATTTCATCAGGCATTAGCAAATGTTTTGTCTAAATTTTCTAGACCTGATTGTTTAATTCAATATGTAGATGATATTTTGCTTATGACGAATTCTGAAACTGAACACAGGACTCTCTTAGCAGAATTGTTTACACTTCTGCAAGATGAAGGTCTCAAGCTGAATACACGCAAAGTTCAGCTCATGAAAAATGAAGTAAAATTTCTTGGAGTTTTGATTGGTCCAGGAAAGAGACAGCCTTTACAGGAAAGAATTGAGTCTATTGCGTCACTTCCTGTACCAACAACATTCAAAGCACTGAGACAGTTTTTGGGTTTGGTAAATTTCTCTAGAGATTTTATCGAATCATTTGCAGAAAAAGCCAAACCATTGTATGATTTGTTGAAGTACAATGAGGAAAATGTATTTGGTCCCTGGACAGAAATACAGCAAAAAGCTTTTGAGATGTTGAAAAATGATTTGCAAACAGCTCCAGCTTTGGCTACTGTTGATAAGCAAGCACCATTTGCTTTGCAAGTGCATGCTTCAGAAACTGCAATCTCAGCTGTCTTGATTCAGAAACAGGGAGGAGTCTGGAGAAGTCTTGGATACTTCTCACGTCTGCTTACCCCAGTAGAGAAAGGTTTTGATGATTGTGTCAGACAACTTGTGGGAGTACATTATGCAGTAAAAGCAACAGAGCATATTGTAGGATTCAACAAAATTATTCTACAAACTCCACATAGCACTTTGAAGTTTCTTTTTGAGAAAAATGTTCCGGGAGTTTCCAACCAAAGATTTTCTCAATGGTTGTTGGCTCTATCACCTAAGCAAATACAGGTTGAACATAATGCCAAGTATGTCCTACCTCAGTTGATGGAATACAACGGGTTAGAACATGAATGTCTATGTGAAGTCCAAGAAACTTCCTCTCCTCTTTTCCGTAGAGAGGCAGAGAAAATTGATGAACCTGTATTTGTTGATGGTTCTAGATACTGTATGTCAGGTAATTATTACAGTGGATATTCAATTTGGTATCCAGAGCGTAATTATTCCATACAGCACAAATTGCCAGGACATTTTTCAGCTCAAAGGGCAGAACTTGAAGCAGTAAAAACTGTGTTGACATTAGACAAGGAAGAGAACAGAAGTCCATTAGTGATCTACAGTGACAGTTCATATGTTGTACGTTCCCTGACAGATTATTTACCAATTTGGAAACGTAGAGGTTTTGTAGATGCATCTAACAAAGTCCTAGTGCACAAAGAGACACTTGAATCAATTTTTAAGCTAGCAGAGGAAAATCCTATTGCCTATGCAATTGTAAAAATTCCATCTCATAGGAAGGACAATGATGAGATGAGTGTAGGCAATAGAACAGCTGATCTCTTAGCAAAGGAAGCAGCTTTACATGGAGTACCAGTGATGCAGTCTGAACCAGTCTCAGTTAATGTTGTTAGGAAGACAGACACACAGATTCCCTCCTTTGCAGAAGAACAGAAAAGGGATCCATCTCTTTCTGCTTCTCAGGTTGATCCAAAATTTCCCTTTGTATGTGAATACGGAATTTTGTTTCATGACTTACACGGGTTTCTGCGTCCTGTTATACCGCAGCATCTACAGGTAGAATTTACAAAGTACAATCACGAAAGCCTAGGTCACATAGGTAAACAAAGATTGCTTGAAATACTCAAGGAAAAATTTTACTGGGACAAAATGGAAGAAACAGTAGACAGTGTAGTTCAATCTTGTCTAATCTGTGCTCAAGTGAATCCTCGACCAAAGGGTCAAAAACCTCCATTACAAAGAACTCCTCCAGCAGATGGACCATGGTCCACATTACAACTAGACTATATAGGACCGTTACCTACAGGTAAAAATGGGTACAGGTATGCTTTAGTTGTAGTTGATGTTTTTTCAAAATGGATTGAAATCTTGCCTGTTCGCAAAGATGATGCATTAACAACTGCTAAAATGCTAATTAATCATGTTTTTCCAGTCTGGGGTATACCAACAAACCTCAGTAGTGACAGAGGAACCCACTTCACAGGTAAAATAATGCAGGCAATGTGTAAAATCTTGGGTATACAACAGAGATTTCATGTGCCCTATCATCCACAATCTGCAGGTATTGTGGAAAGAATGAATAGGACTGTTAAATCAAGGATTGCAAAAATGTTATTAGACAGAGGAAATACTTGGGTTGATGCTGTACCATTGGTTCTGATGAGTGTCGGAAGTACAACATCTTCTGCAACACAGTATTCTCCTTTTGAGTTAATGACAGGAAGGAACATGCGTATTGTTTTTCCCCATGAACCGTTCTTGTCAACGCCGCAAAAAGAGGCAATAGAAAAAACAAAGTGGTTACAGATGTTGCAAGACAATCTGAACACTATTGTACCACATGCAGCTACTCGCATGCAAAAAATGGTTCCTCCATATTCTTCTAAGTTCGAAAAAGGAGGACAAGTAATGGTAAAAACTTTCAGAAAAACTGGACCATGGCAAAGCAACTGGGAAGGTCCATTTGATATTTTGGATGTTCAAGGAGTAATGGTACAAGTGCAAAGACCTCTTAATTCAGTAAAAAATGCGCGCAGACAACAAACAATGTGGATGCACAGTGACCAATGCAAATTGTTTATACCGAGATAATGATACTGCATTTCTTTTGCAGACATGGATTTCAATAATCCAGAAGAAACAAAGCATCGCAGATTCCAAAGAAAAATAAACATTACAACAAAAGAACATAAGGAACATCAAAGCAGTAGAAAGAAAAGACTTATTATAGGATTGATTTTTTTCTTAGTGACAATGACAATATTAGTAATCTACAACATAAACTTTTCCAGCAATGCAGAAGTTAACAAGACTGAAGCCCTACATAAGAAAAACACTACACTTATTAGGAACAAAAGATTTTTTCCTAAAGACAGTAACATTAATACAGCTGAAGACTTGCTAGGATATATGTGCATAGGTTATGGGAGAACTTGTTGTTCGGAATTGTATTTCGTTCATAATAATGATATTGAAGTTAGAGCTAAAATAGAGTCTAAATCAAAATTTGTTAAAATGCAAGGATTTTATAGGATCAATAACGAAACTAGTAACTTTGAATGTAATTTATCCGATATGGGATACTGGTTAATAGTTTTAAAGGGAAACGAACCTACTATTTGGTCAGGAGATATTTCCATAGACATGTTAAATACTGGAAATATAGGAAGTTCTAAAACAGATATTTGGTATCAATTACAAAGTTATTCACACTTTCTTGATCCTGAACATTTGAATATTAATGGTAATGAAAAAGAGGACATAGTGAAAATATGGGATTTCCAAGTGACAAGATCTTTGGTTCAAACTAAAGTCAAAGTAATTGTTACTGTGGTAGATTTGATTGTCCCAGAGATAAAAATATCTCCTCAATCATTAAGACTTGTAGAAGGAAAGGATAATCTGAATTTGATGTGTAGTATACAAATACACCTACCTCAAAATTCATTATTAACTTGGAAAAGGAATGGTGAATTTTTGGGAAGTTTTCTTCATGATAAAACTGATGTTATCCATAAAAGTATTTTTGGTAATTTGAACTGGGATAATGATAACTTTGTGTATCATCAAAACACTATATCAATTAATGATACAGGTATATATGAATGCTGCATATCAATAGAAAATTATCCAAAGAAATGTGTAAATACAAATGTAATTGTACTATCCCCTAAAAGAACACAGTGTATGGATAAGAAATTTATTCCAGCCAGTCCCTTCCAAATTAACCATTTCCAGACCAAACGTCTGTTGAGAGAAGGAAAGTTTGTTATTATAGTGTGGAACTTTAACATTTCAGAATGGAAAATCTCAACAAGGTTTCCACAATGTAAAGAACATCTGGTTAACATGGAATTAGGTATTGAAAGATGGTTTGGTACTGATATTAGGAATCCTCACAGGAATAAACGTGGTATAGTTGAAGGTATTTTAGGAGGAATAGGTTCTATTGGTAGTATTACAAATAGCATGGACATTAGTACACTAAAGTCTGATCTCGAGACAGCCGGTTTAGTGGGAAGCAATAGTATTAAAGTACAAAGAAATTTGAATCAAATATTGGAAAATATGGTGATTAAAACAGCCAATATTATGGGTCCATCTATATTACACTTAGAGAATATTACTCTTAATTTAATGTCAAGTGAACAGCATTCCCATATAGCCAGAGCATGTTTAGAAATTCAGATGGAATATTCCACAAATTTTAAAATAATAGCTCAAGCTTTTCAAAGTGGAATAACTCCTATAGGTATTGTACAAAATTTACCAAGAGAGTATGTATATGCCATAAACCATACTGATCTGTGGGTAAATAAGTGGATTGGATGTTATCAGAACATATGTTATAGTTCTTCAATGATTCCTGTAGCAGGAAAAGAACAAATGTTGGTTCCAATCACTGTCTTGGGATTACCAGTTAGCAACACACAGTTACTATATTATCATCTGCAATATACAGATTTTGCATTTATTGATAATAATTTTGAGTTAGAACAATTGGATCTGTCTTCATGTTTACAATTTCAGTCTAAAGTGATTTGTCTACCTAATCAAGACAAAGGTATATTTCATTCTTGTTACCATAACCATACTCTATGTTCAGCAAGGATAGAAAAGGTTAAAACCACTTCTGAGTTAATTTCAATTGTAGATAAAAAGAAAGTTTGTTTTCAAGTTATGTCTGACTCAGAAAGGGTTCAATCCTTCTTCTCTTCATGTACACATACAGAAAATTTAAGTCGAGGTTTGTTCTGTATAGAAGGAGATATTTCAGCAATAAGTGTTAATGGGATGAGAATGAATTTAACAAACATGCTTATGAAAAATATAAGTGCTCTTCCCATACAGTACAATATATCTCAAGTGGATGAATTCCCATGGAGAGATTGGGCAAATGTTATTCAAAAAGATGAAGGTTTACTGATAGCATTATCAGATGAACTTCAAAAAGCAGAAATATTATTTAAACATGAACAAGGGAGTTTAAAAGATATAGAACATGAATGGTCTCAATTTTCAGGTCATTCTTGGTGGTCAAAATTTAAACGTACTGTATCAATGTTGGGAAAAACTTCAATTGCATCTGCAGCAGGAAATATTTTATTACATCCTGTAATAATTATTTTTATTATTATCATATTATGTATTATATTTCAATTATGTTTGATGTGTAAAATGAACAGTTTTTATAAGCGAATTAGAAGTGAAATTAGGAAAGGAGATAATCTATTACAAGATATACTTCAGAGGAAACTACTTTCTGGTTATGCTGACTCAGTTACAAATAATGATACATTTGAGATTACTAAATCAAAACCTGAGTGTTTGTGATATAAATGATGTGTGCTTGTTATAAATTAATATGAATTTCATATTTCAGAGGGGAATGTAATATTAATTTTTTAATATCCAAACTTTAATTCGGTCTTTAGTAGTTTTTGAAATATATGCTGGCAGAATATATATATATATTCCCTATTAATTGGATGTGAATGTGAGGTTTTGTATGTAAGTGGTCAGATGTGAATTATTTGTGTTTGAGTCTAGGTAATCAGTAGAGGTTTAAAGTTATGTTTTCTTTTAAAATACTCATGTAATGTATACCATACTGTGAATTCGTTTAATGAGTCTGAGAGTTTAAATTGTAGTCATAAATCATGGTTTTTGACAGTTGTATGTAATATAAGAACTTCAGAAACCTTTCTCATGGTCCATATGTCAATCATGATAATGACTTGGTGGTTTGAATGGGAACATCTGTTTCTATTCAAACTAGGAGTGATTTTGGGAGTAGTTTAGAAGCCCGCGAATTTGAAACAAAGCTTAATGGGAGGATCTAATTTCTCATGCATTTTAAGTATGCAGCTTTTCAAACTACGAGGCAGAAGCCTCTCAGATAGACGACACTTCACTTCATTCACTCACACACACAGAGACATTCTTTTCACACACTCTTACTCAAAGCACATGCTTGGACAAAGAACAAAAGAATAGCACATGGTCATTTCTTAAACTAGGCCAAGAAAACTTCTATCTAAGCTATGCAAAGGAACTACATTATTTCCTAATATCCAAGGCAATTTATTCTTTATTTTTATTTTCTTGTAAGCTACATATATCTGAATTTACTGTTTTTTATTGACTTTGTATTTTTGGTGTGTGATCAAATAAAGTCACACTGCTCATACTGACCTGGTTTTCATAAGGATTTCTTCCCACAACCATCTACAAGAACCTAGAAATATTAATAGAGTTTTTTCATAACTCTGGAAATCTAACATACCTGTAGCTACAGAGTGATTGAGGGTTTGTTTAAGGGCTCATGCACGCAAAGCTTAAAAAAGGTACTTATACAGTCATTCAGCAATTGTTTTAAAGCCTGTAAATGTATCCATGCACACATAGACATTTACAGGCGTATTTGAAGAGGAGTGTTTACAGGCAGAAAAAAACACCAAAGGTGAATTTTGAGAGGAGCATTTAAGCATAATTTTCGCTCCTAAACACATGTAAACTTGTGTAGGGCATTAATAAAAAAAGTTATTTGGATTATTAAAATGACAGGTAAAAGAGTTCCTGTCTGTACAGGAAGTTACTGGTGGCCTTGCCCCCTTTCTACCACATGGTATTCTTCTATTCAGTCACTGAGTCTGCTGTGTGTTGCTGTGTTTTTCTTTGTTCAAACATTTTTATTAACAAGAGAGAAAACTTTAACAACACAAACAAGGAGACTTTGTTGATATACATTGGACATTGAAGAGGCAGTAGGACAATGAAGAAAAATGAATGAGGATCACATTACAGATGTCTATACAATTCTAGCAAAAGCAGGAACATAAGAGTCAGCAATAGATGACATTATCGTCCCAGCCAATCGAAATAACGTCTCCTAAGTGCATTTAAGAAGTAGGGGGAAGTTTGGAGGGGGATCAGACGGGGGAGGAAGGGAGGGTATGGGAAGAGGAACAATAACAATGACTCCATAAACAATCAACTAGTTTACAGCAGACTCTACGTGTTGCCCACGGAGGACTATTGACAGTATCTTAGGCGCACAGTATAGAAATCAAGGGAGAAGGAGTGATTCATCAAAGTTAGGCGGGAGGAAGCGCTCTACCCATGGGTTCCATATGTGCAAAAATTTAGGGATCGTGTCTAGAATTGTGGCTTCCACCTTTGCATGTATCATGGCTTGTGTTATTCTGGTTTTGACTGCAGCAACACTAAGGGTGGGGGATTTCCAGGATTTCGCTATAACCTGCTTGGCCGCTGTTGTAACTTGCATAAGGAGCTTGAATTACGAGTTGGAGATGCCAGGGGGGCACTGATTGAGTAGGGCTGTTGTTGGATCAGGTCGTAGAGTGATAGCGCTAAGTGTAGATAGCATGGTGAAAATTTCATCCTAAAAGACTCGGGCCACTGAGCATTCCCACCACATATGGTAGTGTGTCCCTAAGTCTGTACAGCCTCTAAAACAGTTGGGTGAGTAATTAGGGGTACATTTTGCGATTCTCGCTGGGACCAAGTAACAGCGGGTTAAAACTTTATAATTCGTTTCCAGTGCTACAATGTTCTGCGAAGATGATTTTGTGTTAGCCCAAATGTGATCCCAGTCAGATGGGTCGAGTTTCTTGCCTAAATCCACTTCCCACTTATGGGTATACAGAGGGGGGGACGTGGTAATCGAAGTAGTGAAGAGTGAATATAAGCAAGAAATAAGCCCATGTCTATGGGGGTCTTTGTAGCATGCTCGTTCAAAGAAAGACATAGCATCTGGCCGATTCGTTGTTGTAGCGTAGGGGGCGTAAAAGTGTTGTAGCTGTAAGTATCTGAATATCTCGGAAGCTGGGAGGCCATGTGTTTCCCGCAGCGAGGCAAAGGATTTAAACTTATTCCTCTGCAGGAAATCATGCGTGCGGAGTAAATTAGAAAAGGACCAGGCTTTGAATACAAGGGGTGTCTGCCAGGCTGGGGGAAAAGCTGGGTTTCGTAAAAACGAGAGCAGAGGATTATGTAGCGATTGGAGGGGATATCGGGTTTGCAGTTTATCCCATAAGTATAAAAAGTGAGAAGTGATAGGATTGGTTATAGAACGGCGGTCTATAGGCCTCAACCAGAGTAAGTTAGCTGTAGATAAGGGGTCACATTCTATCGATTCAAGTGCAACCCATTGAGGGATTTCAAAGGTTGCATGGTACTTAGGTAATTGGGCTAAATGCGCTGCTTGATCGTATTTGCTGATGTCAGGTAGGCCAAGACCACCATTTAGCTTAGGACGGTATAGGGTGGAGTGAGGTATACGAGGACGAGTATTACCCCATACATAGGAAAAAATGCGACGCTGTAGTGTGCGGAGGTAGTGAGGGGGGACTGGGACTGGGAGGACTCTAAATAGATATAGAATTTTTGGGAGGATTGACATCTTGATAACTGCTATTCTGCCTAGCCATGCGAGGGGTAAGGAAGACCATTTGGTCAAAAGGGCAGAAAGATGGTTTAGCATCGGAAGATAATTAGCTGCGTAAAGGTCTGATAACTTAGGGGTCAGTTTAATACCCAAGAACGGGATATGACAGTGCGACCAAGGGAATGGTAGAATCTGCTTTAGGTACGTCAACTCTAAAGGGGGGAGAGAGATGTTGAGTGCTGTTGATTTATTAGGGTTTATTATCAAACCAGAGAGCGAGCCAAACTCCTCGAGAAGCCGGAGTAGAGAAGGAGTGGAAGTCAATGGGGATGTGAGAAAGAGCAAGACGTCACCCGCGAAGAGACATAACTTATGATGCGTGCCTCCTATCTCAAGTCCCCTGATATCCGGGTTAGCTCTAATTAAGAGGGCCAGAGGCTCTATAGCCAGGGCAAAGAGCAGAGGGGACAGAGGGCAGCCTTGTCTCGTGCCTCTGGAGATCGGGAACTGAGCCGACCTGTGTCCCAGATACCTAATTCTGGCCGAGGGCTCTCGATATAGCGAGAAGATCCAGGTTAAGAAATGTGGGCCAAAACCCCAACGGCGCAATATATAGCTGAGGTATGGCCATGAGACTGTATCAAATGCTTTCCGGATATCTAGGGACAAGAAACAGGCGGGAATATTGCGAGACCTAGCCAAGTTAGCCAAAAGAGATGCACGTCTGATGTTATCTCCCGCTTGCCTAGTTGGGATAAAGCCCACTTGGTCGTTAAGAATTAGAGAGCCAATACAGAGGTTAAGACGTGAAGAGAGGATTTTAGCTAACAGTTTAACGTCAATGTTGAGGAGAGAGATTGGCCTATAATTGGACCACTGCGTATCGTCAGAATGCGGCTTTGGGATCATTGAAATGTTCGCTTGTACTGTGTCATGGTTAAAAATTTGGCCAGACAGTAGAGCGTTAAAGGCATTAGTGAGGATAGGTGTAAGGAGGTGAGCAAATTTTTTGTAATAAGTGGCTGAGAAGCCATCTGGTCCTGGGCGCTTACGTAGTTTTAAATTTTTAATAGCATCTAAGGTTTCGGCTAGGGGATCAAAAGGTGTAGAAGAGGAATAAAGCTGTGACAGGTGTTTATGAAAAATCTGTAGAATGTGTTCTGGGTTACTAGTGAGGTTGCCAGAAGAGGTGCGTATCCGTATAGGTCTAGTGAGTTGGTCAAGCCTACGAAGTGAGAGGGCCAGGAATGTATTGGGTTTATTCGCCTTGGTGTAATATTTGTGTCTAGATCTACGGAGCGAGAGTTCAGTTTGATCTGTGAGAAAAAGATCTAGAGCCAATCTAGAACGTTCCAGAGTCTCACGATTGGCAGGCGTAGGAGCCGCCTGGAAGGCTTAATGGGAACGATCGTAGGTTGCTCTAGTGTGAGACGTTGCTGCCTTTTGCTTTTATTTAAGAAGGATGCTTTGCTAATGCAAAACCCTCGCAAAACTGGTTTATGCGCTTCCCATAACAGGAGAGGAGAAATATCAGGCGATTGGTTAAGAGAAAAGTAGTCTTTAAGGGCTGCTTCGATTTCTAGACAGTGAGCTGGGTTTGCAAGCAGGTTATCGTTAATAATCCAAGAGGGTTCAGCGGGGGATGGGGCCAAGGAGGTCATAGCCGTAAATACAGCGCAATGATCAGACCAAGGTATTGGAATAATTTCAGAAGTCAGGAGCCGGGGGGTAGAGGCGGTGGTAAGGAAAATATGATCTATCCTGGAGAATGACTGGTGGGGGTGAGAATAAAAGGTGTATTGGCGTTTCGCCGGGTTGAGTTCTCGCCATGTATCTATCAAGGAGTAACGGTGTAGAATGGCTTGGAAAGTTTGTTTAGAGGTAGGGGCAGGAGATGGTTGAGGGGATTTATCGAGGAAGGGATATACTACACTATTAGAGTCTCCGCTGACAATTAAAGTTCCACGCTTATGGTGGTCTATAATCGAGAGTATATGGGAAAGGAATGGTAAAGGGTCTTGGTTTGGGGCATAGTATGCAACAATGGTGACATCTATGTCCAAGAGTTGCCCAACTAACAGGAGGTAACGGCCCTCCGGGTCTTTGATTTCGGTGCCTAGCGTGAAGGGTGTTGTGCGATGGAAGGCTATCAGTACCCCCCTGCGTTTGGTGGCGGCAGAGGCTGTATAGACCTGAGGATATCGGGGGCCAAAAAACTTAGGAGTGGAGTTGGGAGTGAAGTGTGTTTCCTGTAGACAAACCACGTGAGCTTTAAGCGTAGCAAAGGTTCTGAAGGCCTTATTACGTTTCTATGGGATATTGAGGCCCTGCACGTTCAGGGTAAGGATATTTAACGAACCCATGAGGAAAGCGCATAGTGGTTAAGATAGCCTGTCACTACTTCCCAAGGTGGAGCCTGACGGGGGATGAGGGCATTGTGGAGTGTGTTGTGCAGAGTCTTGAAGTCATGTTGGAGGGAGGGAGGAGGGGTACGATATAGGAGAGGTAACAGGAAAGAAGGGGTGTAAGAGGCCATTTAAGGCCTAAAAGATGGGTTCCCGAGGACACCCTGAATCAGGGTGGGCTAGGGAACAGTAGTAGCCCAAGCGTTATTAAATAACCAATAACACAGGGGCTAGGTTGGAGTGTGCAGGTTCACGGTCCGTGAGGATGACAGCAACTTGATTGATAAAAGGTGGCGAGGTTCCGGTAGAAAAAAACAGGTAAAGAAAATACATTCATGAAGATCACGCTATCCCAAACTCAGACGGCATTAGCAGTATCAGTGAGACATCATAGGGGAAGGGGTGTGGCGTCGCATGCCGTCAGAGCCTAGGCTCCCAAACAAACTAACCTAAAGTGGGGCCCTGAGGAGGGGGGGAGCCGAACAATTCCCAGGTAATGGGGCAACCAAAATTTAACAGGTAGAGGGAGAGAGGATATTAACGGTATTAACCGCAACAACAGTAATGACAGTCAAAGGAGTACACCGTTTGGTGTGTGTGGCCAAAATAAAGCGGAGAGAAGAAGGATAAACATGAGACACAGTTCAGTCCATGGTATCTTGTGAGGATATACCTGGAGATGAAAAGCGGCCTCGTTTGTGGAGGTTGAGTGGGCCTGCAGTGGCACGCGTGGGGAGGGACTTCCGCGGCGAGCAGGATGTGGACCTCCGCTTGGCGCTTTCTGAAGGCGTCGCTGAGGAATGCAGTTGTAAGATCCGCAGGGTGTCTAGTAGGTCTTCTGGAGTCTTACAGGTGTAATCCCGGGATTGGTAACGGAATCGCACTGCAAAGGGAAAGCTCCACCTATACGGTATAGCGTGTTGTTGAAGTACTTGTAGGTGGGGTTTCATAGCCCTGCGCTTGGTGATTGTTGTGGGGCTCAGATCTTGAAATAGCTGGTATGAATGACCTTGGAACTGTAGAGATTCTGCGTTACGGGCGGCTTGTAGGAGTTGCTCCTTGGTGCAGAAAAAGTGGAGCTTGGCTATAATGTCACGTGGTGGACCATCCGTGCGTCTTAATGCTAACGCCCTGTGTACTCTATCCAATTCTAATCTTTCGATTGGGATAGCTGGGGCAAGCTCTTGGAACAGAGCTGTTACTGTTGATTGGAGATCGACGATCGTTTCCGGGAGGCCACGAATACGCAGATTTGAGCGCCGAGCCCGGTTTTCAAAGTCCTCCAGTCGTGTCAATAGTGTTGTGTTTTCGTCCCGCAGAAGGTCAAGGTCATCCGTATGTGTCTGGAGCGTGGCATCAAGACCATCTACTCTCTGCTCTAGGTCCGCAGTGCGTTGCCCTAGTTCACGGATTTCCCTAGATAACGTAGCAGTGATGCGGTCCGAGGTTTGCTTCAAAGCTTTGTGTAGCATTTTTTCAAAGCAGGCCAACAGGTCAGGGGTTGTAAGGTCAGGCGTCAGGGCTTGTGCAGGGACATCTGTTTCAATGTCAGACTCACCCTCAGACGTGCAGGGATGGCTGGGCTGCGGATCCTGTAGGGCTGCATATGTACCTGTCCCCTTCTTGCTTCCATGTGCTGGGGCGGTGGCCATCTTTGTGGAGGCCTTTGCCAGGGCCTCCTTGATTGATTTGGTAGAAGGGGGGACCTGGTGCCGGGGTGTCCCCTTAACCATTCTGCTGCCTGTCAATCGGGGGGGGGGCTGTTATGATGTTCTCAGCCCCCCTTTTCTCTCTCTCCTCTGCTCGGGTGCAGTGTAGACTGTGGTGGGCGGGCCTGTGCAGAGCTCGCCGCAGGGACACGTGTCCCGTCGGATTTCTCCGACCTGCTGCAGGAGATCCGCCGCAGACCAGGGTGGATCGGACCCTGGGAGGGTTGCTTCTGGGATCGGGTCCCCCTGAGGTATATTGCGGGCCGGGACCCGCTGCTTAGCGGCGCTGTCACCCGACGGGGAGACAAAGCCTCAACGGGACATGTCCGTCCCGCCGGCCGCGCATGCGCACTCCCCGTTGCTGTGTTTTTCAAGGTCATGGCTAAGGACGTGTCATGATATTTGGACAGGATTGCCAAAAAATCAACATAGCAGAACATATCCAGAATGCTGACTTTGGACCAGAATGGACTTGGTAGACAACTGAATGTGAATAGGGGTAAGTGCATATCTTTGCATGATTCACCTATCCATGGAGACATTCCAGTATACATGAAATATTGACTTTTTTTTTTTTTTTTTAGAGAAAGAACTCTGTATTTGGTGGAAATCCATATGTGATAGGTAAAGTCACATTAGCGAAGGAGGCAGCTAGAAGTGGAGCCCTATCACGGTCTCTCAAACCACAACCATTTTGTGTTTGATCCTATTTGCAATGTTTTCTCTTTTATAGAAACACCCCTAACTGGTCTGTGGATGAGTGGGAGAAGCAGGTAGAAGAGAGGGAGCCCGGGCCTTCCAACCCATCCAAGTCTGTTAACTTACCGGTTACCTCCCCACCAGCCACACTGTGATGCTTTGGGGTTATTTAGCTCATTGGCAACACTCAAACAGTGAGTTTACCCCATGGCAGAAGTATTTTTCAGGGGTTTTTCTGCCCACTTTTATTTAAAATAAATGAAAGTTCACAAAAAAAAAGGTTTCCCATGCAGGGTGTTCTCACCATCAAACAAACAGTATTCAGCCTCGTGGTTCTTTATGCAACTTTGCAGCACAGCTTAGCAGTGTTGGTCCTCCTGACCATCTAACATATCCAGTGCTGGTGCACTAATTGCTGTACTTCAGCTCCGTATCCTTTCAGCAGCATCCCAGCTGCTTTGTCCCTCATGAACTGTCTTCCACACTCAGAGACTTGTGCCTCAAACTGTCCTGATCTGGACAGGTCGTGTGTGTAGCAGCACCTCTCACGGTTCCCTTCACACAGTGACCCCCATTCGGGAGGGTGGGGCCCTGAGCTCTGGGAGGGTGGGGCCCTGAGCTCTGATCCCAGCTCCACTATGAAGGAAGCACACGCCTGGCTCATTAAGGTGCTTGCTTTCTCCAAAATCTGGCCTAATCTGCCTAATCACATAATGGCATGGTCCTTTGAGCATTCATGAGGATCTGGGTAGTGGCAGAGGGATGGAGAGATGCCCCCCCCCCCAAGCAGAGAAAAGGATCCTTTAGATGCTAAGTGAAGTCTGTCAACAAACCAGTGACAGGAATCCATTCTTAGATCCACAAGATGGGAGGGCTGTCTTCTGCCATAGCCTTTGGCCGATACTGGAAGACCTCGGTGAGGTGCGTGAAATGCATGGTAGGATGGTATTTATACATATCTTCTGACCTGCAGGTCTGGTAAATGAAGTAGTTGTCCACCTCCACAACTTCCATCCACTCCAGCTGCTTTTTATGTCAATCTACAGCTCTTCCATGTCTACTCCTATCTCTGCCATGCCAGGTCCCCCTAATTCCTACCCCCAAACCACAGTTCCTCCACTCCCCCATCCCTCATTCTTACTAGAACTATGCCTTTCCCACTGCTTCAGCTCATCTATCCCAGTCCCCTCTCGATTTTTCCCTGTTTTCCAAAATCTTTTTTTTTTTTTTTGACTGAGGCCTCCTCCTTGCCTATGTTTGTGCCTTATATTGCTTCATTGGCCAAATGTTGTGACCACTTTTCTTGATTAATGTTTTCTTTCAACAACAAAAAAAAAACTTTTTTTGGTTAACACTGGTTTCAATATATTGCAATTAATAAATTTTGTTTTTTGCAAATGCACCTTGTTGTTGTTATTTATTTTTTACAGTTTAAGGAACTGTGTCAGCTGCACTGCAGCACAAAACGGGATACTTTTTCATACATGCGGTAATGCGTCCATTCTCAGAAAATGGTAGCTTTACCTCACACAGGTGAGGAGTACATTTCTCTTTTTCATCCATGTGGGGTAATGCATCCATTCTTAGAGAATGGCAACCTTACCTCACATGTGTGAAAAAGACACAACTGTGCTATGATAACAAGAGAACAGTAAACCACATAAAATTATTTTGAAAAACTTTAATAAAATGAAGAAAGATAGTAGAGAAAATTCAAAGGCAACTGATAACAGGAGGATTTTAAGTACACATATTTATCTTGCTAAGACACTTGACCCTCTGAAAAAACAAAGAAATCAGCAAATTGAATGGAATGTAAGTCAATAAACTGAACATTCTAGGCAAAGTTTCCAGTGCATGTTCAAAGGAAAGTCTCTCCTTTTCAGTTAGAAAATGGTGTAGCACACAGCAGGCCAGAACAACTTTTTTGCTTTTTCGAAATCCAATTGTATGGAGGAAAAGAGTGCATGCCACTTTGCAGTACAGCATCCAAATACACACTCCACAACTCAATGGGCATGGCTCTTTCAGTTGTTAAATATTTTCTCTTTGTGGCTAGGTCTATGCCCACTGTAGGGCTGCATTAAAGCGATGCTAAAGGTTTGCTTTTTTTTTTTTTGGAAAATAACAAATGTTATACTTACAGTACCTGCTCCGTGCAGTGGTTTTGCACAGAGCAGCCTGGATCTTCTTGGGTCCCCTGCCAGCACTCCTGGATCCTCCTTTCTGTCGGGTGCCCCCATAGCAAGCAGCTTGCCCTGAGCAGGTGTATGCCCAAGCCTCTGCTCCGAGTGTCCATTCACACACGGAACCGTGGCTTGGCCTCTCCCCCTCTCTCTCCTCATTGGCTGACTGGCTGTGATTGACAATAGTGGGAACCAATGGCTCCTGCTTCCTATCTCAGTCAATGAGGAGGCAGAGATCCGGGACAGCCAAGGCTGTTGTACACACTGATGGATCGTGATGGGGCCCAGGTAAGTATTGGCGGGGCTGCGGGCACTGCTTCACACTGAAGGTTTTTTACCTTTATGCATTGAATGCATGAAGGTAAAAAACCTTGGGCCTTTACAACCACTAAGTTCTCTTCTAGTCCAAATGCCTCATCTGCTACGATGACAAGTGGCAGACTTGGCTCTGTTGTACATGAAAGAGGCCTCCTTGGGAAAGGGAGAGGGGGTGTCCTGAGACATCATTCCTACAGCAGACTCTCTGAAAAATGTGGAATCTCCTTGACTCCCATAGGCTCCTACATCAATACATATGGAACAGAGGTGGGCATCCACCAATCCTAACTGAACAATAATAAAGTACTTCCTGTAGTTGAAATTCTTAGATCCAGAGTTTGGTGGCATTTTGCATCCTAGCATGTTTACTATCAAGGTCTCCAATACAGTTTTTCCTGAAATTCATGTGCCATCACAACATGATGCAACTCTTCCCACAATGATAAGCAGGTTTCCTGGGTTACCTCTGCCACCATGCTCACACACATTACATGAGTGTGACCAGGACATATTTTCAGGTGACACACTCATTCTCATGTTGTTGTCTCATGTCTGCCTGGGTCACAGCCATTCAATAAGGTCATCAAAAGTGCCAACGAACATCCATGTAAAATTGAAACATTTGTCTGGATATTTTTGCAGCTCCCCAAACATGCTTGCAAAGTATCCTGTTGAACAGAGATAAGACAACAAAGAATGTGTCATGTAGTGACAATTGGATCTCTTCTCTTCCAATTATCTCTGCCACCTCCCTCAACAAAATCAGCAGGATTGGCCTATCAGTCTGATTGGCAGTGGGATCCATACTGAAATAACTGAAGAAAGACAGCTAGCACTCTCAGTGTGAAAATGACACAAAACAAAATTTAGCAGTGCCTTGTGGATATTTGGGAGTGAAAAATGAGCAGAGGAAAGTGTAAGAAAAATGTACGCTTGTAATTACTACAGTGCCTTGAAAAAGTATTCATACTGCCACATTTTACATCCAAAAACATAAATATATTTTATTGGGATTTTATGTGATAGACCAACACAAAGTGGCACATAATTGTGAAGTGGAAGGAAAATGATAAATGGTTTTCAAAATGTTTTACAAATAAATATCTGAAAAGTGTAGCATGCATTTGTATTCAGCCCCCTTTACTCTGATACGCCTAACTAAAATCTAGTAGAACCAATTGTCTTCAGAAGTCACCTAATTCGTAAATAGCCAAACAATTCACAAGCCCATCTAGCACTCTACAAGTCCCAGCTTTACAAATCCAATATCCAATTTGTTGCGGGGATGAGGGAAGTGAATCTCGAGGTAGATACAGCCAAAGGATCCTGCAGTAGACCTGGGAAGATCCAAAATAGCTTGGAAAGACAAAAGTAACAGCACCGCGGGATCTCCGTCAGCAACATAAGTGATTTATTGAAACAAATTAATTAATTAAAATTAATACACTCACATGTAAAGTTCTTGGCAAGTGACACATGTACAGATCTTAGCATGGAAATAACAGCGAGAGTGTTTAGTACAGGACTGTTCCAAATCCCTCAGTCGGCATATCGAGGGACTGAATTTTGACAGCTGTCAAGTGGCCGCTAATGACCGACACCATTAACAATGCCTCGTGGATCTCCATACACTGTTGGAATGGAATTGAGGAAAGGGAGAGCAGGGAGGGGAGTGTATGAAAAATGTACACTTGTAATGACTACATATGCATGTAACCATGAATAAACACATGTGCAATACACAGTGTTAGGAATGGACTGGCCAGCAATGGTGGGACTCACCTGCCTTTTGATCTGCAGTACCAGGGCTGGCCAGCGGGTGTTCCCAGCAATCAGAGACTCAACTTTGCAGCCAGCTAACACCTGTAACTGATGATGCTGGGGTATTTAAGGGATGGCCAGACCCACAGACTCTGCCTTGGTGTTGTGTTTGTCCTGGGCCCTGTATCTGTCCTGCATCCTGTTTCTGTCCCTTCGCTGACCCTGATCTGAACTGCTGCTGACTTCTCCTGCTCTGATCCTGGCTTGTGACCCTGACCACCCCTCTGTCTGACCCTCTGTACCTCGCTGCTTGCTACCTGCTGAACCTGGCCTGTGACCCCGACCATTCTCTGCTTGCTCCCCCTGTACCTACCTGCCCAATTGATATTGACCCGGCCTGCCTGACGACGCTTGCTTGTATGTACTGTTATCTGTGGGTGGTTGGTTTGGTTTGTTTGCACTGTAGTATGTTTAGTATTGCACTGCGTTTATGTTTGTATGGTTAGTGTTAATAAATTATATTGTTTATCACATTTCTGAAGTCTGCGTTTCCCTGCATCAGTCACACATCTCTGGTCATACCTGGGAGCCCCGACATTACACCAAGGCCAATCCTGACCAGAAGTGGCTGCACAGGGAAGCCATCTTGGCTTGTTGATGGGAAGGATGGATCTTGATGAGGTTGAGTATTTATATCTGCTAGTGTTTGATGACAGGGAGTATGCTTATCAAACTCTGAAGGAGTATACCCGGGATGAATTGCTAGAATGTATACGGCTCGCTCATGTTCTAGTAGATCAGGGCACAGTGTTCTCTGAGGTGCAGCCATTGATTGAGGTTTGTGCAGAGTTGGTTTCATCTGGTTCCCCCGAATGCAGGGATGAATTTTTGCCACCATTTAGTGCAGACCAGGTAGAGTCCCTGGTGTGGTTATTAGAGGATGATGTGGGTTACTTTCTGGAGCGTTATTCCACATGTTCACCACAGACACTGCGAGATTGTATAAACGCAGTGCAGTCATTGACCAGACAGACTTTGTGTAAGCTCAGCTTTGTTCAACCCCTACTGCAGACATGGACAGATTTGTTGCACCCAGCCTCAGTCAGCTTACAAAGACCCAGTCCTGCTTCTAACTCTACTCCTGTATTCCCACCAGCTCCTCCAGTTACAGCCCAGTATACTTGGCTATCTACCGCATGTCAGTACCCTGTTCCCACTCGCTGCACCTATCCTGCCTTTAATCCTGTAAAAAAGCCCTCTGTAGCAACTGCTCCCTCTCCTGTTCCATCCTCCAGTTCTTCTCTGTCTCCAGCTGCTCCATTCGTTTGCAGACCTGCGTTTACTTGCAGTGCTCCAGTAGTTAAAACCAGAAAAAAGCGAAAATTCTTTCCAACCAATACCATCCTGCCAGTATCCAAACCGGTGAGCCTGCCTTCCGTGGTTCAGACTGAAGCCTCTACTTGGCCTGAAGCCTCTCCTCGGCCTGAAGCCTCTCCTCGGCCTGAAGCCTCTCCTCGGCCTGAAGCCTCTACGCGGCCTGAAGCCTCTACTCGGCCTGATGCCTCTACTCGGCCTGATGCCTCTACTCGGCCTAATGCCTCTACCCAGCATGATGAACTGATCCAGCCTGACGATCCTATTAGGCCAGTTGACTCGATGCCCGCTGTTGATCCAGATGATCCGGTACCTGATCCGGTGCCCGCTGTCGTGCCAATTGACTCAGAGCCCGCTGTCGTACCTGGTGACTCGGTGCCCACTGCCTTGCCAGATGACGCGGTGCCCGCTGGCAAGCCAAATGACCTGATGCCTGGTGACCTAGTGTCCGCTGTCATACCTGATGACCCGATGCCCGCTGTCGAGCCAGACAATCCGGTACCTGATGACCCGGTGCCCACTGTCGTGCCTGTTGACTCGGAGACCACTGCCTTGCCAGATGACGCGGTGCCCGCTGTCGAGCCAAATGACCTGATGCCTGGTGACCCGATGCCCGCTGTCCAGCCAGACGATTCAATGTCTGCCCCGGTGCCCGCGGTCATGCCAGTTGACTCGGAGCCCACTGCCTTGCCAGATGACGCGGTGCTCGCTGTCGAGCCAAATGACTTGATGCCTGGTGACCCGATGCCCGCTGTCCAGCCAGACGATTCAATGTCTGCCCCGGTGCCCGCGGTCATGCCAGTTGACTCGGAGCCCACGGCCTTGCCAGATGACGCGGTGCCCGCGGTCGAGCCAAATGACCTGATGCCTGGTGACCCGATGCCCGCTGTCCGGTCAGACGATCCAATGTCTGACCCAGTGCCCGCGGTCATACCAGTTGACTCGGAGCCCACTGCCTTGCCAGATGACGCGGTGCCCGCTGTCGAGCCAAATGACCTGATGCCTGGTGACCCGATGCCCGCTGTCCAGCCAGACCATCCAATGTCTGACCCAGTGCCTGCGGTCATACCAGTTGACTCGGAGCCCACTGTCGTGCCTGGGGTCCGGCACCCGCCGCTCCGCCTGAGGGCCCGAGACCTGTCGCTCCATCTGGGGGTCCGGCGCCCGCCGCTCCGCCTGAGGGCCCGAGACCTGTTGCTCCTCCTGGGGGTCCGGCGCCCGCCGCTCCGCCTGAGGGCCCGAGACCTGTCGCTCCTCCTGGGGGTCCGGCGCCCGCCGCTCCGCCTGAGGGCCCGAGACCTGTCGCTCCGCCTGGGGGTCCGGCGCCCGCCGCTCCGCCTGAGGGCCCGAGACCTGTCGCTCCGCCTGGGGGTCCGGCGCCCGCCGCCCTGCCTGGGGGCCCGAGACCTGTCGCTCCGCCTGGGGGCCCGATGCCTGTCGCCCCGCCTGGGGGCCCGGTGCCTGTCGCCCCGCCTGGGGGCCCGGTGCCTGTCGCCCCGCCTGGGGGCCCGGTGCCTGTCGCCCCGCCTGGGGGCCCGGTGCCTGTCGCCCCGCCTGGGGGCCCGGTGCCTGTCGCCCCGCCTGGGGGCCCGGTGCCTGCCGCCCCGCCCGGGGGCCCGGTGCCTGCCGCCCCGCCCGGGGGACCGGTGCCTGCCGCTCCGCCCGGGGGACCGGTGCCTGCCGCTCCGCCCGGGGGACCGGTGCCTGCTGCTTCGCCTGGTAATCCGATGTGCCTCTGCCCGGAGTCCTGCCCGATGTGCCTCTGCCCGGAGTCCTGCCCGGTGTGCCTCTGCCCGGAGTCCTGCCCGGTGTGCCTCTGCCCGGTGTGCCTCTGCTCGATGTGCCTCTGCCCGTAGTCCAGCCCGGTGTGCCGCTGCCCGGAGTCCTGCCCGGTGTGCCAGTCTTTGATATCCCGCCAGTTGCCAGACCCGGGCGGTGGAACATTTTGCCCAGCTAGGACTGTTTGGAGCGTCCTGAGGCCGCTCCTTGAGGGGGGGGTACTGTTCGGAATGGACTGGCCAGCAATGGTGGGACTCACCTGCCTTTTGATCTGCAGCCCCGCCCGGGGGACCGGTGCCTGCCGCTCCGCCCGGGGGACCGGTGCCTGCCGCTCCGCCCGGGGGACCGGTGCCTGCCGCTCCGCCCGGGGGACCGGTGCCTGCTGCTTCGCCTGGTAATCCGATGTGCCTCTGCCCGGAGTCCTGCCCGATGTGCCTCTGCCCGGAGTCCTGCCCGGTGTGCCTCTGCCCGGAGTCCTGCCCGGTGTGCCTCTGCCCGGTGTGCCTCTGCTCGATGTGCCTCTGCCCGTAGTCCAGCCCGGTGTGCCGCTGCCCGGAGTCCTGCCCGGTGTGCCAGTCTTTGATATCCCGCCAGTTGCCAGACCCGGGCGGTGGAACATTTTGCCCAGCTAGGACTGTTTGGAGCGTCCTGAGGCCGCTCCTTGAGGGGGGGGTACTGTTCGGAATGGACTGGCCAGCAATGGTGGGACTCACCTGCCTTTTGATCTGCAGTACCAGGGCTGGCCAGCGGGTGTTCCCAGCAATCAGAGACTCAACTTTGCAGCCAGCTAACACCTGTAACTGATGATGCTGGGGTATTTAAGGGATGGCCAGACCCACAGACTCTGCCTTGGTGTTGTTTGTCCTGGGCCCTGTATCTGTCCTGCATCCTGCATCCTGTTTCTGTTCCTTCGCTGACCCTGATCTGAACTGCTGCTGACTTCTCCTGCTCTGATCCTGGCTTGTGACCCTGACCACCCCTCTGTCTGACCCTCTGTACCTCGCTGCTTGCTACCTGCTGAACCTGGCCTGTGACCCCGACCATTCTCTGCTTGCTCCCCCTGTACCTACCTGCCCAATTGATATTGACCCGGCCTGCCTGACGACGCTTGCTTGTATGTACTGTTATCTGTGGGTGGTTGGTTTGGTTTGTTTGCACTGTAGTATGTTTAGTATTGCCCTGCGTTTATGTTTGTATGGTTAGTGTTAATAAATTATATTGTTTATCACATTTCTGAAGTCTGCGTTTCCCTGCATCAGTCACACATCTCTGGTCATACCTGGGAGCCCTGACACACAGCTTTTAGTAGTTCTTTATGCCATGATTCCCTGCCAACAGTTCTGGCCTTCAGATGAGCTTTTTTAGATCCCACAAGTGCATGAAACTTTTAAGCTATTTTACTCTTTGTTAACTTTGGTTATATGTCTTTCTCAACTGCAGCGGATGATTATGAGGAAGATGTTCCAGATGACGTTGCAGCCCGAAGTTTTTTCCCAGAGAGCTGGCTTTGGAAAATCTATGAACTTAAAGATCCAAAATCAGACCCAAAAGCAAGGTAGTAGATAAATACTGTGTGTTGTCAAACTGTGATTCACAAGTACCAAATTAGATTGTCAAGTCCCAGTCCATCATCGACCCGATGTTCACCTCTTCCTCTTGCTATGTACCTTCAGGAATTAGAAAATTTAAAAAAAATACATAATCTGCTCCCTGATCCATGAATGTATTAACCAGAGGTATCTTAACTGGATCTTAGTTTTCCTAATCTTTGCTCCTTTTATCTCTGTAACTGACAGATTACGATGTGCAAACAAAAAAGTCATATTGATAGTATCGTATTAGAGAGACTACTCCATTTTAAATACTTTTGTTGACTATATTAGTAGGTGTATTCAAAAGCTAATCAAATGAGAAGTTTGTACACAGAAACATAGAAGAGTGAAGGAAGAAAGAGAACAAGTGGTCCATAGAGTCAATATTTATTTATTTATTTAGTGTTTTATATTTTAAAGGTTTCAGTCCAGTTCCCTTTTCCCCTTTTTTTCTCAAGAATGTACATATTAATTTCCTGCAGTCTCTTCTAAAATAATATATCCCTGTGATCCTTGGCCATTTGCACTTGGCCTTGCCCTCAACCTCATTCCAGCTAAGATGCTGCAACCATACCCACAAAATCACATCCCCTTTTGTAGCCACACCAGGGGTTTTGCCAAGGCATTTGCCTAGGGCTGCATTTCTCAGGGGGGCAGCACTGCACCTCGGAAGAAGGGACACATGCTGTTCTGTCCTCACTATATGTGGTGCGGGTATAATTAGACAGACAGAAACTCTCCTCCCTTAACAACTCATTGATGCAGGCGCTAGGTCCTCTTTTCAACTTTTATTGCAGGGACGTTAGAGTAAAACTACAAACGAAAGAAATAACATTCAATCAGTATATACAATCTACAAAATATACAGTCCTGACACACTAGTCTAGATAGAAAGGGTTTTTAAACATACCGGCGATGTTTCCGATAGGCTAACAGAACTGCAGCTGAATACGTGTGGAGTCCTCTGGAGGAGATGTAAAATGGCTGCCAGGAAATGTCTCTAAGCCCATAGGATGATGGGAAAACTACGGTGGCCTTTAAGCAACAAAATGTGTAACTACAGAAACTAATCTATAAACTGTAATACAAAAGAGCCACTAGATGGCGATGTAACTACAGAAACTAATCTATAACACTGTAATACAAAAGAGCCACTAGATGGCGATATTACACTTTACCTTACATTCCATAGCATACTAAACTAACAATGGACATAACATAAAAATATGCTGAAGGCATGACACACGCGGCATGGGGACCTGGTGGGTTCGGAGAGAGGTTGCGGGTTTCATGATGGTGTATGCAGAGCCTAATTCTTGTTCCCGGGGATGTCCAGAGCTGTTGAGTGTCTCTCTCTCGCCATGGGGGATGATGGCTGGAGTATGGGGGGGAGCAGTGGTAGTGGAAGGCTTTCTCGGGTGGGAGGCAGCGGTGTTTTTGGTGAATGTCAGGCTCTCTCTGCAGGGTGGCGCCAATTTTTGTTGCCTAGGGCAGCACAAAACCTAAATACACCACTGAGCCACACCCAGAAAATCACATCATCCACCTTCTTTAACATGCTATCAAACTATTGGTTACAGATTTTTGAAACAAAAGGCAGACATTCAAGACATGAAGACAAAAAAAAAAACAGATTTTCAAAAGGAGGCAGTAAGATATGCATGCATAGTTAGGAGGGATGCCTTGAAGGTATGAAGAAGAAAAGTGTGAAGCATGTAGCAGGCTGCCTGCTGAACAACTGGTGGTGTGCCCAGTAAAGTCATTGTCACTTTACTGCTTAAGCAGCAGTGTCAATATTACATATGATCCTGGAATAAGCTTATAGGTAGTGGGTGCTGCAGCAACAGGCAGCTGCACATTGGAAACATCACAGATCAGTGTACACATTTGCCAGCACACCATGGATCTTCAAATAACGTTCAAACAACAAATATATACAAGGACTTCACTGTTTATGGCTTGTAGTGTGGGAGTAAAATAACTCCAAAATTTGTGTCTTTGGCAGTTAGGCTCCATGTACACTGGGCGTTTTAATAATGCTGGTAGCGTTAGCTATATCGCTCTAAAAACTTGAGTTTTTCAGCGTTTTTGCATTAGCGTTTAGCCACGTTTTTTACACAAAAAAATGCCGGTTTGCTGTGTTTTAATGTGTTTTGCCACGTTTTTCAGCGTTAGAGAGTTTTTACAGCTAAAAAACTCCTCTAAAAACCCACTAGTTCTGGGGTTTTTTCCCAGTCAGAAAACACCCCTGCCATAAATGCTGATTAAAGCTTATGTGTTCATGGACACATAGGATAACATGCTGGGGAGTTTACTGGCTGTAGAAAAAAATGCCAAAAGCCAAAAACAGCAGCTGTAAAAACTTCCAGTATGCATGAGGACTAATAGTTACCCCCATAGCTGGTGTCACTGGCAGAAATAATAACCACCAGCACTAATTTAAATGGCCATAATGGCAACCTCCATATTTCTTAAACATTTACTTTAATCAACAGACACTTGTGGATTATATCTGTGTCACTGGTTTTGTTTATCAAGAGCAGTGCAAAACTGATATTACTTGATATGTCAGTTTAGGTTAGCCTGCCTTTACTTCATTTTTTGTTCTATGCAGTGGAATGTAACTCTTCCCACCCTGTCAAACCAATTTATGAAGTAAGACAAAGAACAAAGTATAGTAAGGAACAGCGATAATGCAAAGCCAAAGGCTTTAGTCAGCATGGTTTATTGTATACGATTTTATTGCAGAAAGGTGAAAACACCATATTCTAATCCACAAGCTCCACAAGACCTTGGACAAAGAAGGAAAATTATTCTATTTTGATATAATTCAAATGCAAATAAATGAACAGACTTATCAAATGAGGCAAACAGACAAAAATTAGTATAGTACAGTAGTCCACGTCAATAACAATAACCCCACACCCCTAGCATTGGTGTTCAGAGTCATACCTTCCATGTTCCTCTCCTGTGCATAATTTGCCCCATAATAACTTCTGCATGCCTCTAAATATTGTCAGCTGTCACACACTGCGCACTCTTCTCCTACATATATTGCCCCTGATATACATCCTGCACTACTCTCCTGCACACATTACCTCCAGTCAATCCAGAAATCCACAATCCTCTTCTGTACATACTGCCCACTGTCATACCCTCTGTACGTCTCTCCTGTCATACCCTCTGTACTATCTGCTCTCATACCCTGCACACACCTTTTACTCCTACTGCACCCATCATACCCTCAGCACTCCTCTCCCGCACATGCTGCCCTTTGTCATACCCCCTACACTCACTTCCAGCACATACTGCCTCCTGTCATAATGTCATAACCACTTCACTAGTTTCCTGCACATACTGCCTATTGTCATACCCTCTCTATTAATCTCCTGAACATATGCTGTCGTTTTGAAGAGGGTACACTATTGCTTGTTAAAAAAAATAAATGTAAAGAAATGATATAGTCTATATTTTCTGGCCTTGAATTGGCTCATGTTAACTCAGTCTGGAAATATGTCACTTTCTAGCATTGTCACTGCGCCTTTACCACTCAACCTACCAAGCTCTGTCACCACCTGGATAGTACAAGCAGTCAGTATCAAGAAAAATCAAGGTAAGAGAAAATGAAACAGCAATTTTATATGCATCATATAGCTTGGAAATGTTACAAATACTCCTTAAAGCAGACTGTTATTAAAGCGGAGCTCCACCCAAAAGGGAAAGTTCTGCTTTAAGGACTGCTCCCCCGCTCCCCATTAAGGATTGGCACCTTTGTGGGGCGGGGAGGAGAGGGTACCCGAATTTGACAGGTACTTGCTCCCACTTCCGGTCCGATCACCTAGGCGATTGGAAACGGAAGGTGTCCTCCTTCCCTCCCTCCCTGTAGTCTTTTGGGACACGTGACAGGTCCCAGAAGACTACAGGACCATGCGCAGTGGGTACCCGGCTGTGAAGCCGCAAGCTATTACAGCTGGGTGCTGGCCTCCTAGAATACAGGATGGCAGGGGCAGACTAACAACTCATGGGGCCCCCGGGCAATAGGGGATCATGGGGCACCTGTGTCCTTGCCCAAACTCAAAAAAGCCTTTGAAAAAGGTACCAGGGGCATCTCATGGGGCCCCCTACTGACTCAGGCCCTCGGGCAGTGCCCGGGTTTCCAAATGGTCAGTCCGCCCCTGCAGGATGGCCAGTGAAACGGGCTGCAGAGGACACATCATGGGACCGAGGGACAGGTAAGTGGCTGTTTTTTAAAAGTCAGCAGCTACAGTTTTTGTAGCTGCTGACTTTCATTTTTTGACAGGGTGAGTGGAACTCCGCTTTACATATACAAACATTTTCTGAAGAAAGACAACTTTTTGAAAAATCAGATCATTTTCTAATTACTGAAATGATAGCATTAAAGAGGAGCTCCAGTTGTTTTTGTGTTAAAAGTCAGCAGCTCCAAAAACTGTAGCTGCTGACTTTTAATAAACACACACTTACCTGTCCCTCGATCCAATGATGTGCTCACCTGAGCTGTTCCTTCTCTTCCTCTTCTCTCCCTGGCGCCGGCATCTCAACTGTGGGCACCTGGCTGTGACAGCTTGCCCACTGCGCATGCGTGAGTCCTGTTGCACCTCCTGAATAATCTGGCAGTTTTCTGGGACCTGTGAATTGTCCCAGAAGACTGCAGGGGTAGAGGAGGGGGGGTGAACTTCCAGCTCAGTTCTGGAATTGGGAGTGGGTACCTGCCAAATTTACAGTTACAAGAAAAAGTATGTGAACCCCTTGGGATTATGTGGAGTTTTGCATGAATTGGGCATAAAATGTGCTCTGAATGTCATCTAAGTCACAACAATAGAAGAACACAGTCTGATGAACATAATACTACACAAAAATGATATGTTGCCATGATTTAATTGCACATAACATGTAAACATTCACAGTGCAGGGAGGAAAAAGTATGTGAGGCCCTAGCCTAATGACTTCTCCCAGAGCTATTTGGAGCCAGGAGTGAGCCAACCTTGACTCCAATCAGTGTGATGATATTGGATGTGTTGCTGACAGCTGTCCTGCCCTTAAAAAACACACACCTGTTTTGGGTTTACTGGTTTCAAGAAGCACTGTCTGATGTGAACCATGCTTCGAAGAAAAGAGCTCTCAGAAGACCTACGATCAAGAATTGTTGACTTGCATGAAGCTGGAAAGGGTTACAAAAGTATCTCCAAAAGCCTTGATGTTCATGTGTCCACGGTAAGACAGACTGTCTACAAATGGAGAAAGTTTAGCACTGTTGCTACTCTCCCTAGTCGTCCTGTAAAAATGATTGCAAGAGCACAGCGCAGAATGCTGCATGAGGTAAAGAAGAATCCCAGAGTGTCAGCTAAAGACCTACAGAAATCTCTGGCACATGCTAACATTTTTGTTGACACATCTACAATAAGGAAAACATTAAACAAGAATGGAGTACATGGGAGGACACCACGGAGGAAGCCATTGCTGTCCAAAAAGAATATTGCAGCACGTTTGAAGTTTGCAAAAGAGCACCTGGATGTTCCACAGCACTACTGGCAAAATATACTGTGGACAGATGAAACCAAGATTGAGTTGTTTGGGAAGAACACACAACACTATGTGTGGAGAAAAAAAGGCACAGCACACCAACATCAAAACCTCATCCCCACTGTAAAACATGGCAGAGGGAGCATCATGGTTTGGGGCTGCTTTGCTACCTCAGGGCCTGGACAGATTGTTGTCATTGATGGGTAAATTAATTCCAGAGTTTATCAAGACATTTTGCAGGAAAACGTACGACCATCTGTCCGCCAACTGAAGATCCGCAGAGGATGGGTGATGCAACAGGACAATGACCTAAAGCATACAAGTAATTCAACAAAACAATGGCTGCAACAGCACAGAATTCGCCTTCTAGAGTGGCCCAGTCAGAGTCCTGACCTCAACCCCATTGAAATGCTGTGGCATGACCTTAAGAGAGCGATTCACACCAGACATCCCAAGAATATTGCTACACTGAAACAGTTTTGTGAAGAGGAGTGGTCCAAAATTACTCCAGATCGTTGTGCAGGTCTGATCTGCAACTACAGGAAACGTTTGAGGTTATTGCTGCCAAAGGAGGGTCAACCAGTTATTAGGTCCAAAGGTTTACATACTTTTTCCTCCCTGCACTGTGAATGTTTACATGTTAAGTGCAATTAAACCATGGCAACATCTAATGTTTGTGTAGTATTATGTTCAGCAGACTGTGTTCTTCTATTGTTGTGACTTAGATGACGTTCAGAGCACATTTTATGCCCAATTCATGCAAAACTCCATGTAATCCCAAGGGGTTCACATACTTTTTCTTGCAACTGTAGGTACCCCCCCACAAAAAAAATGCGACAGGGAAGAGGGGAGGAGTATTTAAAGCAGAACTTCCCTTTTAGGGTGGAACTCCACTTTAACTGCTTTCCCGCTGCCCTATAGCATAAATACTGCTATAGGGCAGCAAGGGTGCGCAAAATCACGTATGTATGCATGATTTTGCATTTCTGGGAAGGGGGCACGCATGGCCTCAGTGGTCAAGCACTATGTCCCAGCCGGTGATTCCCTATCAGCACCCAGTGATCACTGAGTGTCACGGACATGGGAGAGACCTGTATGTAAACAATACAGATCTCTCCCGTCAGCTCCAGCACACTGCTTTGTATGGCTCTGCAT
The DNA here is from genome assembly GCF_062004578.1 of Staurois parvus. Lineage (NCBI taxonomy): Eukaryota > Metazoa > Chordata > Amphibia > Anura > Ranidae > Staurois > Staurois parvus. Next base: position 10,667,377 of record NW_028318040.1, on the reverse strand, counting down.
AGCAGAGTGCATACAGTGCAAAGCACACACACAGCGCATAGCGAGACAGCACACAGATCACCCCAGATGTTAACCCCTTCCTGCCCAGTGTCATTATTACAGTGTCAGTGCTTTTTATTAGCACTGATCACTGTATTGGTGTCATTGGGGATGTCACTTCCCCCCCCAGTGTCAGAATGCCAGCTGCAGTACAGCAGTCCCGCTATAAGTCGCTGATCACCACCCAGGGGTGGACTGACAACTCATGGGGCCCCCGGGCAATAGGGGATCATGGGGCCCCTGTGTCCTTGCCCAAACTCAAAAAAGCCTATGAAAAAGGTACCAGGGGCATCTCATGGGGCCTCCTACTGACTGCAGTGCCGGGTTTCCAAATGGTCAGTCCACCCCTGTCACCACCATTACTAGTAAAAAAAAAAATTAAAAAGAAAAATTTCAGTATATATACTGCCATTTGTAGATGTTATAACTGTCACATAACCCAAATAATTTACAAGTATTGGGATTTGTTTTAGCAAAAACATGTAGCGGAATACATTTTAGCCTAAACTTATGACGAAATTTGATTTTTACATTTTGTTTACTGGACATGTTTAATAGCAAAAAACAATGTTTTTTTTCTCAAAATTTGCGGTCTTTTTTCTTTTTATAGTGCAACAAATAAAAATCACAGAGGTGATCAAATACCACAGAAAGAAAGCTCTATTTGTGGGGAATTTCATTTGGGTGCAGTGTTGCATGAGCGCACAATTGTCAGTTAAAGTAATACAGTGCCGTATCACAAAAAATGGCCTGGTCAGGAAGGGGGGTAAATCCTCTGGAGGGCAAATGGTTAAGTATAATGATTATATTTACATGCAAATAAAAGGATTCTGCAAAAGTGGCAGTGACAGGAGTTGGGACAAACTAGACTTTCCAGAGTGCTTGAGCAATTGAGGCAACAGTTTGTTTTTTTTTAATATAATTTTAAAAAAAATATTGTCACCTTGGAAAGACTTTCTTTTTATTTTGTCTTTCATTGTAATTAATGGATCATGTTTGGTAAAGGTGTAGTTTCAAAAAGGCAATATTTTGGAGAGATTAAAGAGAATAATAATGTAATCCATTTATCAGGCCAGAGATGAGTCCATGAGGGACAGTGATCAAGTTGCACAGCTTACCTGCTGGGCAATTAGTTAAGCTGTCCATACTCAGATTGAAATTTGTCCAGTTAAGCAAGGACCAGATGAACTTTATTCAGCGTGTGGCCACTCCTGCTTTACAGAACTGAATAGTTTGATTGACATCAATCAAAGGGGTATGTTGGAAATTTTTTTCAATCAGCAGCTACAGCCAATCAGCTAGAAATGCTGATCATTGTATTCTGACAGAGGTACCACTGTCTGAATAGAATGTCCCAGTTGGGGGGATTCCTCCATCCACTGATGGCTGAATGAAAACAAAAACTAACCATCTATGGCCAGCTTAAGGTCACTGATTTAGCTACTGTCTCTGGTAGGAGTGTTTGGATAAGAAGACTGGCACAAAACAAGTTTAATTCTTTGCCATGAAAACAAGTCTCAATATTCTTGCATACTCATTTTATCTATTTAACTGTTAGCCTGGTGTTTAACAGTGTTCACTCTCACCACAAGGATGCTGCTACCTGCTATATGTGTCCATTTGCATGGGTGTATATACCTTGGCTTAAATGTTTACATTATAGTTTTGAATTAATGGCCCCGTATGCTAAATTATTAAATATGTTTCAGATCAGAGCAAAATACATTTACCTACTCAGTGGTAAATTTTTGTATTTTTTCTTTATTCCAGGAATTTGTGTATCTAATGCCTACCCATTGACTGTTTCAAAGAAATTCTTTGTTGACCTAAGAACACCTTACAGTGTTAGAAGAAACGAGCAAGTACAAATTAGGGCAGTTGTCCACAATTATTATGAAGACAGACAGAAGGTGATTATTAAACACTGTACATACGTTCAACTGCATCTTTCACCAGCTCAATAGACTATAGATGGTTATTTATAAAAAAAAAAAAATCTGAACGAACAGTTCCATATTTTGATAGATGTAAAATTTATTCAAAGATTTCAAACTTAGCGTAACCCATTCGTTTTAGTGTAGTAAAGCTAGTGTAAGAACTTCTCTAAGAATAATTTAAAGTATATTATTATTATAATACAGGATTTATATAGCGCCAACAGTTTGCTCAGCGCTTTACAATATAACAGGAGACAATACAGCAACAATACAGTTCAATACAAGAGGGTTAGGAGGACCTGATCCTGGGAGCTTACAATCTAAGAATATGTGAACCCTTACCTTGTAAAGCAAACCTGTTTAGCTTAAAATAGCAATGACAGGAAAAATATGTGTTTATTTATTGTATATATAAAAAAAACAAAATAAATACCTCTTTTTCTTTTCTCATAAGTGATCACATAATCTATGTTCTCAGCTGCATAAGGGGCTTAGCGAGGTGGGGGTAGAGAAACAGCAGAACACTGATCTTCCCAGCGAATGGCTGTGCAGGGGACATGCCAGCATAAGTCTTGGCCATTGGAGGACAGGCAGGCTGTTCTAGCACAGCCAGAAAACTGACCACTCTGGGATGGATGTGCTTCCACACCCTGTGTGGTTAGTGTGAAATAGGAAAGCAGGGAGACTGCCAGGATCACCACGTGTTTTACACATAGGAAGCAATACAAAGAGAACAGGAAACCTTGTAACACAAGATACAGACACATATCAGGAATATAAAATGTTGGGGTAACATATTCTTTAATCTTTTTTTAGCCTATTTATTTTCCACCAGGAATTTTTAAAGGTTTTTTTTTTTGCCTGTTAAATGACGCTAAGAAAATGTGCAAATGTGTGTATATTCCGGAGTACTGTTTACTTGCTATAACCAAGCCATGGCCAATGAGCTGGGAGCCCATCAGTCACTAACAAATGTTATGAACTTCAGATCTACATGATCACATAATTTGCTGTACCAATTTTGAAAATGTCCTTCTTTACATTTACAGGTGACAGTGAGATTTTCTTACATTGAAAATGTATGCAGTTTAGCAACCAAATCAAAAGGTTATCAAGTGGCGGTGCAGGTAGAAGCGAAATCTACAAAAGTGGTGAAATATGTTATAATCCCTCTGAAAACCGAAACAATTCCAATTGAAGTGCAGGTTTATGGGTCAGGTGTCAGAGACAAAGTGAAAAAATCCATTGATGTGCTGGTATGTAAACATACTCTTTATACTATTATTACTGCTAATAATGCTACTACTAATACTATTCCTACTTTAACAATCCTATATTTATTATTTTTATGTTAAGATCTCTTTTATATCGTGAATATGTAAATAGCTAGACAATCACTGAATAAGCATTTTGCTACCTTTTTCAAAAATTACAACTATTTTGAAAAAAATAATTTTGTTAACTATGGGTGATAATACTTATAATGATAGTATTTAGCATATGAATTATTTTTTTATTTCACAATTATTTAGATGTTTTTCCACATTTACATGCAAACAAAGGTGTCCAACAAAAATGAGTTGCTTACAACTGTCACATTTATTCATGTAGTTTTCTTTTTTTTTTTTTACTGTTGCTGTATTCATTACAGCACAGGTGACAGTGTTAGGCTACTTTCACACTGATCCGTGGCAAAAGCACATATGCGTTTTTACCGTGTTTGCATTTTTTAAAGGATATGTAACTCAAAAACTGTACCAAAAATGCAACGCAGGTGCATTTTTTATGTGTTTTTTTTTATCCTTTTTTGACAAGTTTTTGCCGTGTTTTTAGTTCAATGGGGAGATGCGTTTTTAGTGTTCCATAGGAACTCTGTTTTTTAATGAAAAAGCAGAACAAAAACGTATCAGTGTGAAAGCAGCCTTATAGTTTGACATATGTCCTGTATTTTCATATCTGAACTACATACCAGACACCAACTCCAGTTAGAAGACCTAGAGCCAAAAGGTGTAAACAATGAGAGCAAGGGTTGGTCAGATGTAAATAGTCTGGCCAGCCAGAAACCAGCTTTTTTGTACAAAGGTACTAGAATACAGTTAACCTTTGGCTCTACATGACTTAAATTGACCCATGTCATTCCTCTTTCTATCACATCTAACAGTACCTGTGCATAGAGGATCTTATAAACTCTGTATTGCTCCTTCTTTTATGTCACTGCAATCCCTAGATGAATTTCTTTGTTAGCATCCTCTTTACCTTCAGAAGTCTGATCTGCAATGCCTGTGTACAGATATCCTACAAAATAAAATTATACCATCCCGCTTTCCCAGATTGGCTGGATTTATTATTATACATGGCATGGGTCACTTTAAATATTTCAGGTTCAGAGATTAGGCAAAAATACAGCTTTGATGCAAAGTTTTGAAAACTTAAAAAAGCAAAAGAAATGAAATTTATGTGTTGGTTAAATTGTTCCTTTGGATAAAATCCCTGATTTTCTTTTTCTTTTTCACATACACTGTCATTTGTGGTTTAGCCAGAAGGAAAACTTGAGAGGAAGAAAACTTTCAGTCAAACAGTAAATCCTGAAGGTTGGTTTGTTGCAGTGACATGACAAAGGATATTATTGAACTGTATGTTGTATAAAAATATATACTACAAATATGTGTAGTATGGATAATTGCACTGTTTTATTTTTCATAAAAAGGACAACAGTTGCAGTACTTACATTTGCTTCCCTGTGGCCCTCAGCTGACGTTGCACAGTCACTTCAGGCACTGAAAGGATCCCAACAATTTTGTCTGGATCCACTCAGTTGCCTGATTGACAGCTGGCTCTGCCTCCCAGCAGAGGCTGAAAGCTGGAGCCAGCTGGCCCATCACATTGATGCTGCAGCATACAGGTGAATACGTAGGTTTATTTTTTTACATACCTAAATCTTCTCCTTTAAGAGTACGGAAGCACGTAGGATTCTTTATGTATGTCAGATATCCTGCATGACTCCAAAACATTGCACACTTAATTGTGTAAATTTCCAATGCAATAAACTAAAACTTTTTACATTTCTTGTTGGTTACATATTTTATTGATGTTGTTACTGCCAGAAATCAGTGTTGCAGTACGCACAGCAGAGAGAATCCCAGAAGGTTGTGCTATGGTTAAACTCTGAATCCTGATAAAGCACTGTAGACATTACTACTAACCTGTAATTCTGACCATACATTCATAATTTTTTTTTGCTCAGCCAGCAGGCTGATCGAAAAAAATGGAACAGAACCCACACAAGCAAAGTGGATAAGGGAATCCTCCCCACTGCGCTATTGTATTCTGACAGTGGGACTCCTCTGCTGTCATAATACACTGATCAAACACAAATTCTTCAACAAACCCATTTGTGAGAAGCCAATGATTAGATAAACTTCTCACAAATGGGAACTGCCATAGATGGATCCCAATTCTGCCGATGCCTACTGAACCGGTTGTATTTCAATCCATCTATGGCCAGCTTTAGCTTCCATGCTCAATATTCATAACCCATTCAATTGAACACAATGTACAAACCCCACTTTTAGGGCTCGTTCACACTTGACTCTATTTCTAGCCCCTATAGCGTTTGACAGGTGTTAGACTGGCGTTTGGGAAGCATTTTTAACGCTCCTCAAACGCTCCCCAATTGCCCTATGCGCGGTTTTGAGGCTGTTGACAGGCGTTTGCTAAGCGTTAAAACCGCACCACAAACTCCTATAATGAAGTTAAATGGTATTAATGCTCTGTAACCGCCTCGCAACCGCACTGCAAACTCCTGCCAGGCGTTTGAGGAGCGGTACCATAGACTTGAATGGGAGGCTTCAACTCCTCCTGACTCGACACAAGGCATCAGTTTTGCCACGACGCAACGCTAATGCTTCAGTGTGAACAGCACTGTGTGCTGCCATGTGCAGAATTTTCATTGGCATTTGAGAAGCGTTAAAAATGCTTCCCAAACGCCTGCCTGAAGCCTGCTGACAAAGCTAGTGTGAAAGTAGCCAAAATAAGGTTATGTGCTAATCAGAGGTATAACATATATATTATTCTTATTGTGAAACTTATTTTTAACCCCAAAATGACAACATAACATGATAACATGAAGACAGCTCTTTTGCTAATAAGATACTTTAATTTTTTCTTTCAGGAAGATCTGAGTTGGTTCATGTAAGGAAAGAAGAATTAGATGGAATAGTTCCAAACAGCCTTGCAAACTATTTCATTAGCGTACAAGGTATGAGTACTGTCTGATTAACACACTTTGTTACATATAAATACGTAAAAGTCCAGCTAAATATTTAATAAAATGAGAAATCTGCATATAAAAACAGCAGCAAACACTTCCACTGCTCATTTTTTTAAAATATTGGTCTTTTTCCAGTATCAGGTCACAAGAGCACACTTTCCTCACTCCCCAGTGATACCTAAACTCTAGCACCCAGCACCCATACTATGATGATAATGAGGTGTGGTCACCCCAAAACTGTGCAGCATTGTTGTTTTGAACTTCTGCAAGTAAGCAGTGACAAGCATCTGATAATGAGGTCTATTGTATACCCAATCAAAGCCTTTTTATGCAGGCCTGGGTTATAAAACCAATTATAACATGTCATAACTAGCTTAAAACAGTTTTCCATTTTTGCAGCCAGACTGGGATTAAAAAGGATTTCCAGTAATCTGTAGAAAAATTAAAGGTCAACAACTACAAATACTGTGGTTGCTGACTTTTAATAAACAGGTACTCACCAGACAGGGGTTCAAGGTTTTGTCATCATTTGTGCCATTCTTTTCGCTGGTCTCCAGGTTTCTGGTGCTGCCATCTTGAGTGTGGGAATTCGGCTATGACTTCCTGCTGCCTTTATGAATGGTCCTGCAGTCTCCTGGGAACTGTGACATGTCCCAGGAGGCTCACAGCACAGCACAGTCTCTGTGTGGGGAACAAGGGATGTGGGTGCTAGGGATATGCCTGTTTTCTAGAAATTGTACATGATTTAGCACTGTGGAAAATGCCCCAAACACATAATAGGCACTCTGTACCTTAAACATGTCCTAGTTTATCGTTTGCCATATTTAACAATCCAGAGAATGTTGCTGTGAATGTCAGGTGAGTCCAGCATAGTGAATATGTCTGTCTTTGCTAGGTTTTAATAAACTTGTATGTTAGTTTAGTTATCATTATAACAATCCCTCTCTTTCCCTGCTCTAGGTTTTTTTTTTTATGGCTTTGCTATATGTAGCAAGGTAGTCTATTTTGGAATAAATTATCTTTTTTTTTTCAGGCGATATATTAGGAGAAAGTTTGCTGGGCATTTTAGATGAGTCTTATCTTGGCAGCCTCCTCTATATCCCCAGTGGTTGCCCAGAACAAAATATGTTCAAAACATCTACAAATGTAATTGTAACACGCTATTTAGATGCCAACAAGAAGTGGAGTGTTGTTGGAGCTGAAAAAAGGCTGAAAGCCTCTGACAATATTGCGCAAGGTACAGTTATCCAGATGTATCACAATATTTTTCTGTTAGTCCATTTATTATGCTTGCTCCATTAATGTGTAGTCCATCATTTAGGCAGTGTTTGCTTGTTTCCGTCCTGTCTAATTTATCGTTTATGATAACGTTCCACTCAAGAGAAATATGATCTTTAAGCAGTACACAACAGATTGTGCTCAGGCATCACACCAAATTAGGTCACAAACAGCATAGAACCAAAGCATATACTAGCAAAAAACATTATTGAGTATGGTTATCATGATCACCATGCAAGAAACACAGAGTTTGCTAATGGCCCTAGTCACTAAAAAAAAAAAAAAATATATATATATATATATATATACACTATATTGCCAAGCAAATCCACAACTTTAGTGGCATCCTAGTCTTAATCCATAGGGTTCAGTATTGAGTTGGCCCACCCTTTGTATCTGTAACAGCTTCAGCTCTTCTGGGAAGGCTGTCCACAAGGTTTAGGAGTGTGTATACGGAAATGTTTGACTATTCTTCAAGTAGCGCACTTGTGAAGTCAGGCACTGATGTCAGACGAGAAGGCTTGGCTCACAGTCTCTGCTCTAATTCAACCCAAATGTGTTCTGTCGGGTTGAGGTCAGGACTCTGTGCAGGCCAGTCAAGTTCCTCCACCCCAAACTCGCTCATCCATTTCTTTATGGACCTTGCTTTGTGCACTGCTGCATAGTCATGTTGGAACAGGTAGGGGCCATCCCCAAACTGTTCCCACAAAGTTGGGAGCATGAAATTTTCCAAAATGTCTTGGTAGGCTGACACCCCTTCACTGCAACTAAAAGGCAAAGCCCAACCCCTGAAAAACAACCTCACACCATAATCCCCCTTTCACCAAAATTTACACTTGGCACAATGCAGTCAGGCAAGTACCATTCTCCTGGCAACCGCCAAACTCACACATGTCCATCAGATTGTCAGACAGTGAAGCGCGATTGGTCACTCCAGAGAACACGTCTCCACTGCTTTAAAGTCCAGTGGTGGTGTGCTTTACACCACTGCATTCGACGCTTTGCATTGCAATTAGTGATGTAAGGCTTGGATGCAGCTGCTCAGCCATGGAAACCCATTCCATGAAGCTCTCTATGCACTGTTATTGTGCTAATCTGAAGGCCGCACAAAGTTTGGATGTCTTTAGCTATTGACCCTGCAGAAAATTGGTGACTTCAGTGCACTGTGTGCTTCAGCGTGTGCATGCTCTGTTATTTTACGTGGTCTACCACTTTGTGGCTGAGTTGCTGTTGTTCCCAGTTGCTGCCACTTTGTTATAATACCACTAACAGTTGACCGTGGAATATGGTGGACTCTGCTATGCTTGACTATCTTATTGTAGTCATGGGTGTGGTTAAGAATATGCTACACATTGTAGTACTGGGCTGTGATTTTCCTCTGTTTTGGGAACTGTGAGGGGAAAAGCAGGGTAATCAGTTCTGAAAGTGTGTCTGAAATTAATTATGTCACAATTTTGCCTGAACTTAAGGAGAGTGTTGACACCCCTCATCAGAGGTACCTGACAACCTTCAACAAGTAGTCATGGTTAGAGAGGCAAAAGAAAACTGCCCAAATGCCAGAAATAAGATATACCAGTGGTTAGGAATGAGTTTGGGACCACACACTTTTGGCAAATGCATGGAAAACTATAAAAGGTGATGAACAGTGTACCTCAAGATGGTATAGGATCTGGCCCATTCGTATGTGTTAAGAAGTCATTTAGCAGTAGAAAAAAACAAGAGGATTAAGCAGCGGCCTAATATTTATTAAGCAGTTGAGGAGTTTTGTACTCATGCACTGAGTTTCAAATGAATGCAACCCAACCACATTATGGAAATCTTCTGGTACTCCTGTGCATAATGGGGTCCCTTTTGAAAGGATTGATATGGATCTGGTCGTGCCACTGCTGAAGTCTGCGAGGGGGCACCAACATATAGTAGTCCTTAATTATGCCACATAATATCCAGAAGCATTCAGAAACATGTTGTCTAAGGTTTAGGTGAAAGAGCTGTTCCACATGTTTTGCCTAAACACTGCAGTGTACAACCCCTAAACTGATGGGTTGGTAAAATGGTTCTATAGAACCTTGGAAGGTATGATAAAAAAAGCAGTTGATAAGTGTGGGAAATACTGACTTTTTGTTATCATATCTAATATTTTCAGTACGGGAAATACCACAGTTGTTCTTAGGGTTTTCCTCCTTTAAACTTTTATATGATAGACTACTGGATATAACATGGGAAACATAGGAGAAGGAAGCCGCACCACACAAAAGTGTAATGAAATTTATTGCTTAGACGCTGAATAGGATAGCAGCAACATAGCTCAAGAAGCATAGGGAAAAGTTCATAACTGCTTTGCGAAAATCAAAGCCTTTTACTCAGGAACCTTTACCTTAGGAACCAGAGTCTTACTTTTGGTTCCCACTTTATAGAGTACATTTCTGGCAGCGACCCAATGAGATCAGAGGGATAATAAGTGATGTCAGCTTCTAGGTATACCAGCCAGGAAAGATAAAGCCCTCCAAATATACCATAGTGACCTAATAAGACCTTGGAAAGACTGAGGCTCAGAGAGCGACCCAAAAGTATCAACAGCAAATGGCGTTCATCAAGATGGCGTTGGTGATGTTTAGACAATCATGGTAATCTCATGATACGCCAATGTTCTTTGAAGCCTGGGACAGCTGACCTGTGTGTTCCTACGATGTAACTGGAACCCATTTCTTTGATAATGGGTTACCATGACTGTCTAAACATCACCAACGCCATCTTGATCCATGTGACAGGAGAGGAGAGAGTTGGTATTGACACACCACATTTGGAGGAACAAGCGGTTACCATTAGCAACACTGTTCCACTGGGATAGTCCCAAAAGCGTAAACGGTAATCCTAGAGATAGGTGGTCATGGGATGACGGTGAGTGTCAGTCCATGTGGGGCACTATTCTGAGCACAGTGGAGCACCTGTTGTATTGTACAAGGAGTTCACAATCAAGATTACTGGCACTTTGCACACTACTTTCACTTATTGGGACTGAATAATTAATACTGTTAATTATTAATTGTCATATTGATTTTGCACTATTTATTCATGGTCCATATGGTATTTACTTACCGGTATTAGGTTCTGTATTGAATTCAATAAACTAAATGAAACATCCTAATTTGACACTTATCCCATGCTCCGGTTAAATGAGTTGATAGAAAGGTTTGGCCCTGCTAGGCACATTTCCACTCTGAAATCTTACTAAGGGCTATTGGCAGATTTCTTTAAATTCCCGTAAAGAAAACTGCCCATGTTGCTAACGGCAACCAGGGAGACTTTTCATCTGTAATAAATCAAATGAAAGGGAGAACCTTATTGGTTAACAGTTATTATTTTCTTAAAAATGAGGTCACATTTTCTGTCTAGTACTACATAATGGCCCATTTTTGATAAAGTATATTTACTGTTTAAAACAACCACTGCTGTTGAAATCTTACTTTCCATTACACTTCACTCCATCATCCATTTTCTAAGGCTGATGTAGTATCCTAATGAAAAAGTAATCTTGGCGAAAATCAAATTTAATTTTGCCCATTGTACAGTATAATAGTACAAGTCAGCATTTTAGTCATACATGTATACCTTTCTACTAGGACTTAAACATAAAACAGATAGTAAATATAAATTTTTTTAAATCCTAAAACAGGTTATATACAACAGCTGGCTCATCGTTTGTCTGATCATTCTTTTCAAAAAAGCACTTGGTAAGATCCAGTTTTTCACCAGTATAACTTTGTTGAATTCTGTGCTGGCTGTAGTATATTGTGTGTAATGTATGGATGTGTTTGTGTGTGTATATATATATATATATATATATATATATATATATATATATATATATATATATATATGTGTGTGTATATGTACAGTTGCAAGAAAAAGTATGTGAACCCCTTGGGATTACGTGGAATTTTGCATGAATTGGGCATAAAATGTGCTCTGAACGTCATCTAAGTCACGACAATAGAAGAACACAGTCTGCTGAACATAATACTACACAAACATTAGATGTTGCCATGGTTTAATTGCACATAACATGTAAACATTCACAGTGCAGGGAGGAAAAAGTATGTGAACCTTTGGACTTAATAACTGGTTGACCCTCCTTTGGCAGCAATAACCTCAACCAAACGTTTCCTGTAGTTGCAGATCAGACCTGCACAACGATCTGGAGTAATTTTGGACCACTCCTCTTCACAAAGCTGTTTCAGTGTAGCAATATTCTTGGGATGTCTGGTGTGAATCGCTCTCTTAAGGTCATGCCACAGCATTTCAATGGGGTTGAGGTCAGGACTCTGACTGGGCCACTCCAGAAGGTGTATTCTGTGCTGTTGCAGCCATTGTTTTGTTGAATTACTTGTATGCTTTGGGTCATTGTCCTGTTGCATCACCCATCCTCTGCGGAGCTTCAGTTGGCGGACAGATGGTCGTACGTTTTCCTGCAAAATGTCTTGATAAACTCTGGAATTCATTTTCCCATCAATGACAACAACCCGTCCAGGCCCTGAGGCAGCAAAGCAGCCCCAAACCATGATGCTCCCTCCGCCATGTTTCACAGTGGGGATGAGGTTTTGATGTTGGTATGCTGTGCCTTTTTTTCTCCACACATAGTGTTGTGTGCTCTTCCCAAACAACTCAATCTTGGTTTCATCTGTCCACAGTATATTTTGCCAGTAGTGCTGTGGAACATCCAGGTGCTCTTTTGCAAACTTCAAACGTGCTGCAATATTCTTTTTGGACAGCAATGGCTTCCTCCGTGGTGTCCTCCTATGTACTCCATTTTTGTTTAATGTTTTCCTTATTGTAGATGTGTCAACAAAAATGTTAGCATGTGCCAGAGATTTCTGTAGGTCTTTAGCTGACACTCTGGGATTCTTCTTTACCTCATGCAGCATTCTGCGCTGTGCTCTTGCAGTAATTTTTACAGGACGACCACACCTAGGGAGAGTAGCAACAGTGCTAAACTTTCTCCATTTGTAGACAGTCTGTCTTACCGTGGACACATGAACATCAAGGCTTTTGGAGATACTTTTGTAACCCTTTCCAGCTTCATGCAAGTCAACAATTCTTGATCGTAGGTCTTCTGAGAGCTCTTTTCTGCGAGGCATGGTTCACATCAGACAGTGCTTCTTGAAACCAGTAAACCCAAAACAGGTGTGTGTTTTTTAAGGGAAGGACAGCTGTCAGCAACACATCCAATATCATCACACTGATTGGAGTCAAGGTTGGCTCACTCCTGGCTCCAATTAGCTCTGGGAGAAGTCATTAAGCTAGGGCCTCACATACTTTTTCCTCCCTGCACTGTGAATGTTTACATGTTATGTGCAATTAAACCATGGCAACATCTAATGTTTGTGTAGTATTATGTTCAGCAGACTGTGTTCTTCTATTGTTGTGACTTAGATGACGTTCAGAGCACATTTTATGCCCAAGTCATGCAAAACTCCACGTAATCCCAAGGGGTTCACATACTTTTTCTTGCAACTGTATGTGTGTGTGCATATATATATATATATATATATATATATATATATATATATATATATATATATATATATATATGTATTGAAAACATTGAAACACATATAATTCATTCTTGGATAAGCCAGTGATAAGACCACTTTACACACCAAAAGGACTCCTTACTATGTTAATGTATGCAGGAGGTACAGTCAGGTCCATAAATATTGGGACATCGACACAATTCTAACATTTTTGGCTCTATACACCACCACAATCGATTTGAAATGAAACAAACAAGATGTGCTTTAACTGCAGACTGTCAGCTTTAATTTGAGGGTATTTACATCCAAATCAGGTGAACGGTGTAGGAATTACAACAGTTTGCATATGTGCCTCCCATTTGTTAAGGGACCAAAAGTAATGGGACAGAATAATAATCATAAATCAAACTTTCACATTTTAATACTTGGTTGCAACTCCTTTGCAGTCAATTACAGCCTGAAGTCTGGAACGCATAGACATCACCAGACGCTGGGTTTCATCCCTGGTGATGCTCTGCCAGACCTCTACTGCAACTGTCTTCAGTTCCTGCTTGTTCTTGGGGCATTTTCCCTTCAGTTTTGTCTTCAGCAAGTGAAATACATGCTCAATCAGATTCAGGTCAGGTGATTGACTTGGCCATTGCATAACATTCCACTTCTTTCCCTTAAAAAACTCTTTGGTTGCTTTTGCAGTATGCTTTGGGTCATTGTCCATCTGTACTGTGAAGCGGCGTCCAATGAGTTCTGTTTGGCTGAATATGAGCAGATAATATTGCCCGAAACACTTCAGAATTCATTCTGCTGCTTTTGTCAGCAGTCACATCATCAATAAATACAAGAGAACCAGTTCCATTGGCAGCCATACATGCCCACGCCATGACACTACCACCACCATGCTTCACTGATGAGGTGGTATGCTTAGGATCATGAGCAGTTCCTTTCCTTCTCCATACTCTTCTCTTCCCATCACTCTGGTACAAGTTGATCTTGATCTCATCTGTCCATAGGATGTTGTTCCAGAACTGTGAAGGCTTTTTTAGATGTCGTTTGGCAAACTCTAATCTGGCCTTCCTGTTTTTGAGGCTCACCAATGGTTTACATCTTGTGGTGAACCCTCTGTATTCACTCTGGTGAAGTCTTCTCTTGATTGTTGACTTTGACACACATACACCTACCTCCTGGAGAGTGTTCTTGATCTGGCCAACTGTTGTGAAGGGTGTTTTCTTCACCAGGGAAAGAATTCTTCGGTCATCCACCACAGTTGTTTTCTGTGGTCTTCCGGGTCTTTTGGTGTTGCTGAGCTCACCGGTGCATTCCTTCTTTTTAAGAATGTTCCAAACAGTTGTTTTGGCCACACCTAATGTTTTTGCTATCTCTCTGATGGGTTTGTTTTGTTTTTTCAGCCTAATGATGGCTTGCTTCACTGATAGTGACAGCTCTTTGGATCTCATTTTGAGAGTTGACAGCAACAGATTCCAAATGCAAATAGCACACTTGAAATTAACTCTGAAACTTTTATCTGCTCATTGTAATTGGGATAATGAGGGAATAACACACACCTGGCCATGGAACAGCTGAGAAGCCAAGTGTCCCATTACTTTTGGTCCCTTAACAAGTGGGAGGCACATATGCAAACTGTTGTAATTCCTACACCGTTCACCTGATTTGGATGTAAATACCCTCAAATTAAAGCTGACAGTCTGCAGTTAAAGCACATCTTGTTTGTTTCATTTCAAATCGATTGTGGTGGTGTATAGAGCCAAAAATGTTAGAATTGTGTCGATGTCCCAATATTTATGGACCTGACTGTAATTACCTTACCTTGTTGTGTTGGGTTAACCTGTTTTTGGGTAAATATATGGAGAGTCAGCGGAAGTTTAAGAGCAGGTTATTTGCAAATAGATTGGGAAAAGTCTTAAATATTCATGATGTGACTGTTTATGGTGAAGAGAGCAGATTTGCCATAAACAAGACAAGTAGTATCTATTTAACTTTTTAATTAAAAGCTATGCATACAGCGATTCTAGGTCTAGACACATAAGATAAAACATGCTAATAAAAGTGGCCAATCAGAGTTCTTGCCATTGTACTGAACGGGGAAAATGTGTATATTAACACAGGACACAGAACACAGGATAGGATACATGGGACAGAGCATAGGTCAGGATACGGGTGACAAAACACAGATGACAGGACAGGTAGAGATCATGACTTACATTATTGTATGCATGGGAGCAACCTAGGTGCATATTATATATCAGACATATGCTGGATGGTGTACTATCTCTATGCTTGATATGAAGTATCTTGAATGGGACTTTGAGGGTTGTTGTTCATTGTAACATTTACAAGTATTCAGCTGGATTTCTGTTATCTGTAACAAATATCTTTATCCGAATAAATGCATCTCTCTGGAAAAGGACTATTGGTTGCTGCTGGAATAGTACATATATAAACATATACTGGTCATACGTCCTCCATTATTGATATAAGACAACAGATTTGTCTTATGAACTGTTTCTGTGTGGACTTCATTATAATAAGACAACACTGGCCTTCTATCCTGTCTTGCCATATGGTTTTAGCCAATGTGACTGAATGAAAGCTAGATTGTTTAGGAAGTTTATTTGACATTTTTAGTTCTACCCTACGTTGGTTCTTCACCTCCTTGTTCTATGCTTTACTGCAGTACAAAGATTTGATGGACCTGAGAAAGATGCTACATGTTGGGATGAGTGAAGGGAGTAACGTACACTATTTTTTATTGTAATCTAAACCGCTAGCCTGCACCCATGGAAATATTATTATATATATTATTATTATTATACAGGATTTAAATATACAGTGTGTATATATATATATATATATATATATATATATATATATATATATATATATATATATATACACACACACACACACACACACACACACACACACACAGAGATAACATAAAAGTCACATCAGATACTTGAGTACATTGTGTGGTATAGCAAAGGTTATGACAAATTGCCCTCCGCAAACAGGATATTATGCAAAACCTATATGCAAATAAGAGAACTATAGCCTTTGCTAAGTGGAAGAGTGGGTTTGCTAGAAAAAGTTGGCAGTGCCTCCACCCAGGGCAGGGTCTGTGTCTGTGAACAGAGGAGATTCCCTTCTTCTGAAATTAACAAGTAATCTAATCTGGAAGTATAGAGATGCACAACAGCATGGAAATAATACAAGCTTTATTTAAGAAAAGATCAATAGCAGTGCATACATCCAATGTACAAACAGTTATTATCTGTTGATCACGATGTGATATCTGTCTTTGGGGTTGATTTACTAAAACTGGAGAATGCAATATCTGGTGCATCTGAGCATGGTAGCTAATCATCTTCTAACTTCAGCTTGTTCAATTAAACTTTGAAAAAAAAAACTGGAAGCTGTTTGGTTTCCATGCAGAGCTGCACCAGATTTTACACTCTCCAGTTTTAGTATATCAATCCCTTTGTGTCAGAGACTTGATGAAAAGATCAGTGGTGATGGTGAGATTCTTCAGCTATTGTTCAACCAGCCTGGAATGCAGCTTCTCACAGGCAGTAGTGTGGCCTATCTACTCTGCCTTGTAGTCTCTAGAGGTTTCTACTCTGTCATGCAGTTAGACCGTTAACTACCAGAAGTGGCCATTGAATGCCTAACCTGGATCTAGTCTACCCTGGTTATAAAGCCCTAAGCCAAAACTAGCTAATGAATCCCAGGCCAGAAGGAACAAGGATAACTAAAATAACAGGAGCTGCATATTAACTCTATTGCAGTAAACAGGTTCACCTACTAATATACTGGTAGGTGACCACTACAAATGTAGCACAGACCAAGCAATTTGCGGCTGTGCATGTGAGATAATAAGTCTGTCAAAAGGACTTAGATACACACTCAAGAAGCTATGGGTAGCTGCAGTTAAACTATGAGAACTAGGGATGCAGATCCTTAGTATTTTCACGAGTACCTTCCATAGACACTTCTTGTTACACTGCATTGCTTGAGGACTCACAATGTGGGATATGGTTATTGGTGAGGCACCCCGGGGGAGGTGTATCCTCAAAAGCTTGCCAGTGAAGGTACAAGTCTATAACCCATGGCATATGAATGCTAGATAGGTTTTATATAATTTGGTTCCTGTTCACCTGTATTTTCATATTAGCCTTGTATCTTGTTTCCTGTTGTTGGATGAGGTTTTGTATTACTATTTTTAAATCTGACTTGAATCATGCTTGGTCTAATTCCCCCTTCCTTTAGTGTAGCTCACTGATCTCCTCATCCCTGATACCGCTGGTTCCCTGCACTTGGTATCCTTACTATACTAAATGTACCGATTATTCCCAATAGCGAGGCTGGAAATAGTTGGGTTCTCCTACTTGTTCAGTGGATTCTTGCCCTGTGTCTGTACCCAACAGCTCACTGACCATCCCTCTTGAAAAAATCAGGCTCCAGTTTCAAGGGTCTTTTTATTATTTATTATCGAAACACTCTAATACAGGAGGGAGAGTTTAATGTTGCAGGATACCCAAAAGCACAAAATAGGGTGACAGTCAACTGAGAGAGCAACCTCTATGAAAAAATTTTGATGGACAGAGCAAAGTCAAATAAATCTCTTACCCTTTTAGTGCAGTGCTCATTGTTCCTTAAAGCAAGATTTGACTTCTGTCCCTCTGTAAGCAGGCAAAACTACTTGAGTCTGTGGTTGAAGATACCTATTCCAAGGTGCAGAGCGCAGTCCAATCCTCAGCGATCCTTTTCAGGCAAGAGTGTCTCTGTTCAGCCCAGCTCCTTTCAGTCATCTGCTCAGGATCTAACTTGGTTTTCAGAGCTCTCAGCACATAGCACATACTAAGACCAGGCTCTGACAGCATATTTTTCACATTGTCCTCCTCCCAGGAGAACCTGCAGGAAGAAAAATTATGGAAATGTCCTTGCAAATATTTATCATCTCCCCAGACCATACCTCTGAAATAGCTGCTCAGGGACTGAGTGTGTCAGTTAAATATTCATGAACTAGGGGTTGATTGCCTTTCCTACACTGATTGCTAAACCTCCTTCAGCAACAGACTGAAGAAATCAACACCCCAAACTAAGAGAAAACCTACAAAACCAGGAAAAGGGAAACATTTGCTTAGGCTGGTTACAGCCTAGCAGTAGCACACACTTGGCATATTTGTGAGACTATAAATTAACATATTATCATATTATCCTTTTCTTTATCTGTGATTAAAAAAAATTAACTTTTTTACATCTATTCACCTTTTGCTTTGAGTTTTGCTTTTAGGGATCTACACGAGAAAGAGTTAATTAATATGTTTTTATATCAACCAGGGGCGGACTGACAACTCATGGGGCCCCCGGGCAATAGGGAATCATGGGGCCCCTGTGTCCTTGCCCAAACTTAAAAAAGCCTATGAAAACGGTACTAGGGGCATCTCATGGGGCCCCTGCTGACCCCAGGCTCTCGGGCCCAAGTTTCCAAATGGTCAGTCCGCTCCTGATATCAACTGCAAAGTAAAATCCACATTAGTGATTGCAAGCTATAATATTTTAAATGATCAAAAGCTCAAATGTCTATTAGTGTGAATCTTAACTCAAATTGCTATACTACTATGTTGGTAGTTTATTGACTTGGTCTTACCTTTTTTACTCATTTGAACAATGTATTCTTTGTTTTAAGGTTATTGCTTGTATTTTTCAGGCTGACTGCATATGTGGTGAAAATATTTGCTATGGCATACAGTTTAGCGGAAATTGATAAAGATATGATCTGCGACAGTTCGAAGTGGTTGGCCAGCAAACAAAAACCCAGTGGGGAATTTGTAGAGTATGGGACAGTTTATTCAAAGGCAATGCAGGTAGCATATTCATTTACTATTCTATTTTTTTTCTTTTCATTTTCTAATGTATAAGTATAGTCATATGTGATTCCCTGTGTACTATAGAGAACTACATATAGTATCCATAATACTCATTATAAGTATACCAAACAGGGTGGATTTGATTTAAATCAAACTGATTTAAATCACGATTTAAATCACAATTTAAATCACTAGTCAGTAAGGCTTGATTTAAATCATAGTTTTCTACATAAAGACTAATTCTTGCTGGTATAACTTTAATATGCAAGTAGATGAAGATTTTTAGAATAACAACTTTTCATATTAGTTTTTTTATCCCCAGTTTAATAGGTTAATCATTCATATTTGGACAACTTTTCTGTTGTACTTAGGAAGGAGAAAAATAATCATTACCTTAATAATAACAATTTAAATAGATTTATTCAACTGAAACAATAACATTACACCATATGTTATTTGCTTAAACATCCATGTTTGTTAACTAATTTGGCTAAACAAAATATATATATTTTAAGAAACTTAGACCGTCAGCCCCTTCCTCCTCACACTTAGTTTCACTTTCTTCTTGTGCAGATCTATTCTACTCCAAACAATCAGAAAAATATTGTTTCTATTCACTGAACTTCTTGAAACTTAGCACTGAAGGGGTTGATTCTGTATTCATAGGTTTGTAGAAGTTAGGATTAAGGTCTTTTTCGTAACTCTGTTCATGTTATAACATTTTTGCTGTGAAGAAGAGGCATGTGATCTCCACTGAGTCAAATTCAGTTTTGAGAACTGCAAAAGTAAACCGAGCATCTGTGATAACATCTTGTAGGCAGAGAAACTGCCCAATAATTTTACAAAAACCTCTGGAAGAGCATGACATTGTGAATGGATTAATGGAATTTATTCACCAAAACAATTAAACATATACAGCCTTATTCTACATAATTAAAAAACTAATCTTTATTTCATGATGGAATAACCTTTGGATGTTAATATATTTTCCTCACAAAGCATTTTATTAAAAAAAATCCAATTTAAATAAAAAAAATGAGATTTAAATAAAAAAAATCCGATTTAAATAAAAAAAAATCTGATTTTTTTGATTTTTTTAAAAAAAATCATTGATTTTTATCCACCCTGATACCAAATATAATGACCTCTGGTTCCAATTTTGTAATGCAGACTATTTTCTGATGTCAGATTGATATTATGTTTGTATTTAACAGACTGTGCCAGGTTTACTAGCACAGTTCTATTTGCCATTTATTAGTTGCATTATTTTCTCGGTAAACTTGGGCACTTGATCAAGCAATGAAAGCTTATCATAAGGTATATGTTCATATTACTTGTCAATAGTGGAACAGTCAGATGAGAAAGTGGACACTCTTTTAGATTATAAATCACCAGCTTAAAGCAGAGTTCCAGCCGTTTTTGTGTTTATTAAAAGTCAGCAGCTACAAAATCTGTAGCTGCTGACTTTTAATAAACACAAACTTACCTGTCCCAGGATCCTGTGATGTGCTCACCAGCGCTGTCCCTTCTCTCCCTCTTTACTCCTTGGTATCGGCATCTCAACTGTGGGCACCAGCTTGAGGCTTCACAACTGGGTGCTCACTGTACATGCGCGAGTTGACCTGTACCTCCTGATTGGTCCAACAGTCTTCTGGGACCTGTGAAGTGTCCCAGAAAATTGCGAGAGGGAAGGAGGGGGGCTGAACTTCCACCACCTCAGTTCGCCAAACTGAGCCTGAAGTGGGAGTGGGTACCTGTCAAAACCAGGTATCCGCTCCCCCCTCACCCCAAAAAAGTGCCAAATGTGGCAGTGGAGGGGAGGCAGAAAAGCAGAGCTTCCTTTTTTGGGTGGAGCTCCACTTTAAAGAGTTAACATGTATCGAAAGCCAACACTTTTATTTTTGAATAAAGTGGGACGTGTTAAAAGCCCTGCCTGTTTTTTATCTGGGGCTCCATTAGAAAGCTTTTTCTTCACTTTCTGTCTTGTTTACAGTGGTTTTGCCAAACAATAAATGAGAGATGATAAAAACATTTTTTTACTTCAGTCCCCTTGCTTTGTGTCTGGTAAAATGTTATCGCCAGCACAGGAAGTGTTCTAACCCTTTCCCACCGTATCCAAAAGGAAAAAAAGCTTTTGGCTTGACATACACTTTACAGTTGTAGTAAATGCCGCTTTCCAACTTTTACCTAAAGGTAAACTTATAATAAAGCTTACCTGTAGGTGCACGTTTAGGGTATATCCACATGTTTTGCAGTTGGCGATGTCTCTGGTGCAGGCACACTGCACTCACACACTGTATGCGCTGTCAATCCAGAGCGCTGTGCCATGACCTTGACCTTCATGTGCATGGGAGTGATGTCATTGCGGCTTGTCATTCACAGGCTCCGTCCATTCAAATGGCCGGAGCCTGTGAACCTGGAAGGAAGACCAAGTAAAGATGGAAAAAGTTGTTAATAAACCAAAATTGCTAACAGGCACCCTCAGAAGCCTGCACATCGGTTCTCTTTTCCAAATCAGAGCCCCAAGCACTAAATATTTGGAAACTATATAATACACAAGTAACAACTTCAAGGTCAAGTGCCCAGCCTTACCCCCTCCTGTCTCCTAAGCCACACTAATGACTTAAAACGTTGTATGTCAACGTACATAATGGACTTATTCTCAAATGTTGTGCTTGCATCTCTCTTTGCAAAGTATTAAGAAAACCTGTTGCTTCTTTATAGGGTGGATATATTGGGTCTGAATCTTCATCATCCCTCACCGCTTTTGTCCTAATTGCATTAGCTGAAGTTAAAGAGAGATGTAATGCTACAGTAAGTGCCAGAGAAATATGTAGAAATGGTGCAATTACATTTTCATGTAAATATGCAATGTTACCCTTTAAAATTTGATATTTTACATTGGCCTGCAAAGTAATGAAACCACCTATAAAAATATGAATAAGTAAAGTGCAGCGCTCAAAATTATGATATGAAATTTTACAAAATTCTATCTAAATAGTTCGATCAAAAATAAAAGTTCATAAAATCTTGCGAACGATTCATGAATATGGTGAGCACAGCTTATAACAAATCTGGATAATGGCAGAAATGCGCACTCACCGACCGCGCACAGGAAATGCGCATATATGTATCAAATCCCCCAGATGTCCTTATCCTCCGGGAAGAGGTGTCGTCAGTCAATCTGCTGGGCTAGCAGGGCCTCCTTAGATTTGGATCAGCCAGGATACATGTTCTTTCCAGGTACAGGGTTCCCTCCTCTGGACAGGATATGTAGCTGGGTCTGTCAATCCCTCAGTGAGGGGCAAAAAATGGAAGAGTACCCATAGTGTAGTATGCTAAATGTTTTATTGTTGAAAAAATCTTGCAAAGAACAAGTCAGTGACAATATTGGCAAATTGCCAGAACAATCACAGTGAAGAGCTAATAAAAGTAAATAAAAGCAAGTTACTGACCCTAGCAATAGTTGGCCGTCAGACCTCCACGTGGTCTGAACGGCAAGATCAGGCGTCACAGGCTGTCAGTTCCTCCTGAGGCCTTTCGTGCTAAGAATAAAAATATGGACATGCATGAGACAGATCGACGATGATACAAATTGAAGTCAACCAACAATCTTGACAGTGTTAGTCAAGATAAGCAAATATAAAGTGTATTTATTAAAGCATATCTATGGGCTCAAGCACATTGGGCTTAAAAATGCCACTTTGTAGGCATTTCAAGGTTTTTTTTTTCCAGCCTGTGAAAGCAACCTTATTGTCAGTCTATGTGTCCATGCATAAATACAGGCATATTAGAAGAGGAGAATTTACAGGCTGAAAAAAAAAAATATCACAAGGGCATTCAGGAGACGAACTTTTGAGAAAAAAAACACTTGGCGGGCCTAAACGCTAAGGGCATTTGAGCATTGCAGGGTTAATGCATTTAATTAATATTCTGGTCAATGGAATCCATTACCACTCAAATGTGCCTAAACTCTTGTGCAATACATGGCTTTAGGTACATTTCTAAGCTGCTTTTCACCTGCCAGGAGTTCTGGCATGAGAAATTAAGCTCATCCTTTTTTTTTGTTTTATATAAAGGAGGAAAGTGTTAGCAAACCTGAAAACTTTTTATTCTGTGTGACTGCCAGGAGGATTCGCCCTCCAATTGTCCTGGTGAACACTATCAGTGACACTGGATGTAAGAGGAAATCCAAAATTTTGAGTTTTCACTTGAATGGAAAAAAGGGGAAAGTTTTTACACTTGCTGAGGAAACAGCTGTCTAAAGCTGGCCATACATTATACAATTATCTGGAGATTTTTGG
The DNA here is from genome assembly GCF_062004578.1 of Staurois parvus. Classification (NCBI taxonomy): domain Eukaryota; kingdom Metazoa; phylum Chordata; class Amphibia; order Anura; family Ranidae; genus Staurois; species Staurois parvus. The sequence goes on along the minus strand of NW_028318040.1, from coordinate 10,644,133 downwards.
TTTAGATTTACCAAAAACCATGTAATAGGAAGACAAACCTAAACAACACTTTCAGTTGTATCCAATCAGGCAAGCCCTTGCACTACACAGTTGAAGGTAAATCTAAAGGAAATTGGGCAGAAAATTGGAAGATAATTGTATAATGTATGGCCAGCCTTACAGAGAATTTACCTGCCTTTGAAGAGATTTATTCTAATTCCTGTTAGCAAAAAAGGAAAGAGGATTTAACATGTTCTATATTCAGAAAAGAAAGTAAAAAAAAAAAAAAGTTGATATACATTTAAGAGGGCAATTTAACTAATTTTAAAATATCATTGAAAACAGCTGAACATTTGTTTTCATGTAGTATTATTGTGATTTTCAGCTAGACATACACTTACCATTTCTGGAATTTTTCTCTTTATTTTTAGGAAGTTCAAGATGCAATACAGAATGCCAAGAAATATCTTGAAAAAAACCTATCTTTGAAACAAACGTACAGTGCAGTAATCACTTCATATGCCCTGGCTTTAGTGGGAAGCACTGAAAATGAAGATTTCATTGATCACTTTGCAAATGAAAGTTAGTATGTCCACAATTATCTTTGAGTGAGGTTTGAAAACTTTAGCATTTATATAAGTCAATTAAACTCCTGGGATATTGATCTGGTCAGTTAAGTGACAGAGGGGGTTGTTAATCAGTTTCAGCTGCTTTACTGTTAATGAAGTTAACAACAGGTGCACTAGATGGGCAACAATGAGACAACCCCCAAAACAGCAAAACAGGAATGGTTTTACAGGTTGAGGCAACTGACATTTTTTTCCCTACTCATCTTTTCAGACTGTTTTTCACTAGTTTTGCAATTGGCTAGGGTCAGTGTCACTACTGGTATCATGAGGCGATACCTGGAAACAACAGAGGTTGCACAGGCAGTCCAACTCCTCCTGGGTGGCAATACGTGTCATTGCCTGAAGGTATGCTGTGTCTCCCAACACAGTCTCAAGAGCATGGAGGAGATTCCAGGAGACAGGCAGTTACTCTAGGAGAGCTGGACAGGGCCGTAGAAGGTCCTTAACCCATCAGAAGGACCGGTATCTGCTCCTTTGTGCAAGGAGGAACAGGATGCGCACTGCTAGAGCCTTACAAAATGACCTCCAGCAGGTCACTGGTAGGAATGTCTCTGACCAAACAATCAGAAAGAAACTTCATGAGGGTGGCCTGAGGGCCCAACATCCTCTAGTGGGTCCTGTGCTCACTGCCCGACACCATAGAGCTCGACAGGCATTTGCCATTGAACACCAGAATTGGCAAGTCCACCACTGGTGCCGGGTACTTTTTACAGATGAGAGCAGGTTCGCCCTTAGCACATGTGACAGACATGAAAGGGTCTGGAGAAGCCATGGAGAACATTATGCTGCCTATAACATTGTTCAGCATGACCGTTTTGGTGGGGAGTCTGTGATGGTCTGGGGAGGCATATCCATGGAGGGACGCACAGACTTCTACAGGCTAGACAATGACACCCTGACTGCCATTAGGTATGGCATGAAATCCTTGGACCCATTGTCAGACCCTATGCTGGTGCAGTGGGTCTTGGGTTCCTCCTGGTGCACAACAATGCCCTACCTTATGTGGCGAAAGTATGCAGGCAGTTCCTGGAGGATGAAAGAATTGATACCATTGAATGGCCCTCACGCTCACCTGACCTAAATCCAATAGAACACCCCTGGGATATCATGCTTCAGCCCATCCAACACCGCCAGGTTGCACCTCAGACTGTCCAGGAGCTCAATGATGCCCTGGTCCAGATCTGGGAGGAAATACCCTAGAACACCATCCGTTGTCTCATTAGGAGCATACCCCGATGTTGTCAGGCATGCATACAAGCATGTGGAGGCCATTTTGAGTACCATTTTGAGTTGCTGCAATGAAATTTTGGCAAAATAGACTAGTCTGGTGCATCACTTTTTCACTTTGATTTTAAGGGTGTTGATAATTTCGTAGGTTGATAATTTTCATTTCCATCAAACGATGGGGCTTCCTTACACTCCTAACACATTACCCAGTCCATATCAGTATAGATATCTAGCATGATAATTTTCTCCCCATGGAGAACTTATGTGTTTTCAAAGTGTTCCTTTAATTTTTTTGAGCAGTATATATATATATATATATATATATATATATATATATATATATATATATATATATACCATATTTTCCGGCGTATAAGACGACTGGGAGTATAAAACAACCCTCTACTTTTCCTGTTAAAATATAGGGTTTGGGCTATACTCGCCGTAAAAGACTACCCCTCTTCCAACGCACACCAAATAAAAATTAAAAAACATCAGATTTGATTTCAATATGGTAATTTTAATTCAAATGCTTATGACATGCAGATACCTAGCAGGAAAACTGTCACTTATAAACATAAGGCTGTTTGTCATCAAACATGTAAACATAAACAGTGCAAGTGGATTAAACTTTTCCTAATTCACTTTAAAGCTGAAAGGAAGGATAAGACAATAAACCCATGGGAGCTGCCATGCTGTTTGTTTTCTAAGCAGTCAACCAAACTGGAACTGATGATGATAGGAGGAAGCTAACAAACAATAGAGAGAGAGCAAGTTCCTGGCGAGTCAGCAACGCCCATCATAACTGCAAGGTTTTGCTGGTGTGACAGTTTCCCTTTAAAAGCCTTCAAAATCCTCCTGTTCGTCATCTGATATCATAAGTACATCAATGACATCTTGTGATACATTTGTAAGGCAGTCATCGTATGGATCTAATTTCGTATCAGATGGTGTGGTCTCAGCTTCGGCTTCCTCTTCATCTTGCCACAAGTAGTCATCGTCCATACCATCTAATGAATTTGATATGCCACACTTCTTGAAAGACTTGATTACTGTTTCTGCATCAATATCATTCCAGGCTTTTATGACAAACTTGCACAAAACATCCAACTGTGGAGAACGCATGTTTCCTCCTTTTGTGAATGACTTTTCGCCGCTAACCATCCACTCATTCCACTGTTCTTGAATGCGATCTTTAAATGGCTTGTGTAGGCACACATCCAGTGGCTGTACCAACGATGTCAATCCTGCAGGAATAACTGCAGCATCTGTGTTTATTCTTGCAAGCCTTTGCTTGGTGCTGGGAGTTAAATGAGCCCTGAACATATCCCACACCAGTAGACTACGTTTTTGAATAAGTCCACCTGGTCGCCTGCTCCATACATTATCAAGCCATAGCTTTACCCCTTCTTCATCCATCATTCGCATGTACAAAACAACCAACAGGAACTTGAGTTTCGGCATTGTTTTTCTTTTAAAAATATTCATTGGTCTCAGTTTGGCGCCATCAGCTGTGCATGCTAGTATCACTGTAAAACTGGACTTCTCATGTCCTGTTGTTTTAATTAAAATTGTTTTTTCACCTTTTGGATGGACAGTTTTATTTTCAACCATATCAAAATTCATTGGAGTTTCATCCATATTTCCGATACTACTTAACGCATAGCCATGTTTATTGCGCTGTTGTATTACGTATCGATGGAAACTATTTACTTTGGCATCAAGATCTGCAGGTAATTTTTGTGCAATTTTCGTCTTTTGCCTCAGTGTCATATTATGCCTTTCCAAGAATCTAGTACACCAGGATACAGTGGCCTTAAATCTGTTGCTGTGATCTGGGTTAGATTTGGCCCACTGAAGTGCAAACAAACGTATTTTATTTCGTGTCACTATATAACTGTTTTGGCAATGCTCATTCACCATGTCTGCTACATGTTTTTCGAGTTCTGGCCAATGTGGGGTGCCTCTTCTTAATGCACACTTACCCCTTGGCATACTCTTTAATGCTTTTTCATTTGATTTTCAGTCCCGAACCATCTTTTCTGTTACTCCATATTGTCTTGCAGCAGCAGAGTTATTCTGTTCTATGGCAAAGTTTACAACTTTAGGTTTCAAACTGGCTTTATATTTCTTTCTTCTTGCTGGTGGAGCCATGATGGGGTCTTGACTGTTATCCATTTGTATACTGTACTGTATGTACTGGTGCTGTACTGTATGAACCAGTAAAGATACTGGTGCTGTACTGTATGAACTGGTACAGATACTGGTGCTGTACTGTATGAACCGGTACAGATACTGGTGCTGTACTGTATGAACCGGTACAGATACTGGTGCTGTACTGCATGAACCGGTACAGATACTGGTGCTGTACTGCATGAACCGGTAAAGATACTGGTGCTGTACTGTATGAACCGGTAAAGATACTGGTGCTGTACTGTATGAACCGGTAAAGATACTGGTGCTGTACTGTATGAACCGGTACAGATACTGGTGCTGTACTGTATGAACCGGTACAGATACTGGTGCTGTACTGTATGAACCGGTACAGATACTGGTGCTGTACTGTATGAACCGGTACAGATACTGGTGCTGTACTGTATGAACCGGTAAAGATACTGGTGCTGTACTGTATGAACCGGTAAAGATACTGGTGCTGTACTGTATGAACCGGTAAAGATACTGGTGCTGTACTGTATGAAAGTAGAAAAGATACTGGTGCTGTACTGTATGAACCGGTACAGATACTGGTGCTGTACTGTATGAACCGGTAAAGATACTGGTGCTGTACTGTATGAACCGGTACAGATACTGGTGCTGTACTGTATGAACCGGTACAGATACTGGTGCTGTACTGTATGAACCGGTACAGATACTGGTGCTGTACTGTATGAACCGGTACAGATACTGGTGCTGTACTGTATGAACCGGTACAGATACTGGTGCTGTACTGTATGAACCGGTAAAGATACTGGTGCTGTACTGTATGAATCGGTAAAGATACTGGTGCTGTACTGTATTCACCACCACATGTATCTGTATTTTTTCACCACAGATAAGATGCACACCAAACTTCATTAGAGATGTGCTGTTCCATCATTAGAATTGGTTGAAGTGCAGATGCTCCTGCTTCCCCCTGCCTTCCCTCAGAATCGCCAATCCAACCCAGTATACAACAACCAATCACGGCAAGCGATGTATTTTCTGTGCACACTGCATACAAAGCCTGCTTGGATTGGGAGGGTCAGCTCTCCCTGCCTGCCCAGCCCTCCCTGTCTCCAAGATGATCAGAGCGGTACCGTAGTTTGCACAGAACTGCCACAGTGAAGACATTATTATTATGATGATAATGCTTAGCTAATTACCGTATTTCATTAAGAAATTGCCACGAAGGGGTCAATTCAGCAAGGTCGGATGCAGCAGTTGAGTGCTCGATTGATCGTGACTGAAACTGTGACATGCGCAGAAGCGTCAGGGATACACATCTTCATGGGCATACTCATCTTGCCGCTACCCGATGTGTATCCCTGACGCTTCTCTGCACGTCACAGTTTCAGTCAAGCTCAATCGAGTACTCAACTGCTGCATCCGACCTTGCTGAAGTTTCATGCAGTTCTGTTATGAATGGTGATCGGCGATCGTCTACTGCTGCCGAAGACATGCGCAGAAGCGTCAGCTCGGAAGTAGTATAAGAAGACCCCCAACTTTGTAGAAGATTTCCATGGGTTAAAAAGTCGTCTTATACGCCGGAAAATACGACATATATAATTTATATAAGAAAAGTCTCAGGTAATCACTCTACATGTTTTGCCTAGTTTGGCTTCATCAGGAAGATTACTGTTAATGAGGACACAGCTACATTAACAAAACCAATGAAATAATAATTGAAACACAATCAGTATCCTATATTGAAACTGGGTTGCACGATTATTCTCACCACAAATGAGTAGCCACTCAGATCTGAAACCATATTTTCTTCTGAAAGTAACTTAGCGAGGGATGGTAGATGAATATGAATTTCTGCGAATGCCATGGTAGCGCAAGGTACACCACAGTAGAAGCATAACTACCCAACAAAAATGGTTCTAAAAGAATATATATTATACAGTACTGTGCAAATGCTTTAGTTAGGTATGAAAAACTGCTGTAAATTAAAAATGCTTTTAGAAATAGAAGTATTAATAGTTTATTTTTTATCATTTAACAAAATGAGTAAAAAAAAAAAAAATGAACAGAAGAGAAATCCATATCAAATCAATATTTGGTGTGACCACCCTTTGCCTTCAAAACAGCAGCAATTCTTCTTGGCACACTTGCACACAGTTTTTGAAGGAACTCGGCAGGTAGATTGTTCCAAAAATCTTGGAGAATTAACCACAGATCTTCTATGGATGTAGGCTTCCTCAAATCCTTCAGTCTCTTCATGTAATACCAGACAAATTCCATGATATTGATTAGGACCCTGTGGGGGCCAAATCACCACTTCCACTTGTCCTTCTTTACACTGAAGAGAGTTCTTAATGACATTAAATGAAATATATATATATAGCATATATAGTGCTAATACATCACAAACCAACAAAATCATATAATCAATATTGTGACTTGTGAAAAAAGTGATAACACAAATAAAAGTGACCAACACTAGTGAAAGGGTCACCTTGGTGACCTGCAATAGTGATACACACACGAAATATTAAATAAATATAAACTCATGTTAGTGTCCTTATTTCTTCTCAAAAAAACTTTTAAACCAAACACTTTTTAGTCCATGAATCACAAATGATAAGTGTTTATAAAAACATGCAATGTGTATAAAGTGGTAAATTCGTGCAAGTGCCAGCATACTCTTTATCCACTCCAGCTGCAGTGCCTCCTCACCTCCTTAATGCGACCTCTAAGGGCCAAATAAGCATTCAGGATCACTCTGGATCCTTCACATCACCGGCTAGTAACTCTCCTTTGGCAAGGATCACTGATGGTCTCCTGTTCCTCCTCCAATGCCTCCTCCTGTGCCCTTTATAAAGGTACTTTGTGGGGTATATTACTCACAATACCAGTGAGTAATAAAAGAGATCCTCCATAGTGTAGTATTTAATGCAGTCTTTTATTAAAAACAAATCAAGTACACTCACATGTATATGCAGTCCCTTCCTCCTGCTGTATGTGGGTAAGCTGCATCCATGTGGTACTTCCTGGGTGTACTGGGTGTACTAAGATGGTGTCCTCCACCGGAAGTGCGTCACTCGCATCGGAAGCTGCATATTGGCGTACCTACGTGTTACGTCACGTGGTCTCGTGACTTCCTGATTTTGTTGGTTTGTGATGTATTAGCACTATATATGCTATATATACCGTATTTTCCGGCGTATAAGATGACTTTTCAACCCCTGACAATCTTCTGAAAAGTCGGGGGTCGTCTTATACGCCGGTGCAAGACGGTGTCAGGGCGGCAGTTTTTTGAGGGGCGGCGCGGCGCCGCCCCCCCCTCCTCCTCCAACGGACACTATGTACAGGGGTGGGCAGAGGGGCTGCTGTACCTTATCTGGCTCTGGTCCCACGACGATCCGGTCCAGGAAGCGCGGCTGCTCCTTCTTTCAGTTCGGCCGCTCGATGGTCATCCGGCCGCTCGGCTCCGCCTCCTCACCGGTGATTGGGCGCCAGCACTGGAAAGGCACACAGGCGACCAATCACCGGCGAGGAGGCGGAGCCGAGCGGCCCCGCGAAAATCGAGCGGCCGAACTGGAAGAAGGAGCAGCCGCTCCTCTCCCCCACTGACACTAACGATGGGGCACTATTCCTCCTCCACACTGACACCAACGATGAGGCACTGTTCCTCCCCCACTGACACCAACGATGAGGCACTGTTCTCCCCCACTGACACCAATGATGAGGCACTGTTCTCCCCCACTGACACCAACGATGAGGCACTGTTCCTCCCCCACTGACACCAACGATGAGGCACTGTTCTCCCCACTGATACCAATGATGGGGCACTATTCCTCCTCCCCACTGACACCAATGATGGGGCACTATTCTCCCCACTGATACCAATGATGGGGCACTATTCCTCCCCCACTGACACCAATGATGGGGCACTATTCCTCCCACTGATAGCAACGATGGGGCACTATTCTCCCCACTGATACCAATGATGGGGCACTATTCCTCCCACTGACACCAACGATGGGGCACTATTCCTCCCACTGATACCAACGATGCACTATTCCTCCTCCCCACTGACACTAACGATGGGGCACTATTCTCCCCACTGACACCAATGATGGGGCACTATTCTCCCCACTGATACCAATGATGGGGCGCAATTCCTCCCACTGACACCAATGATGGGGCGCAATTCCTCCCACTGACACCAATGATGGCGCGCAATTCCTGCCACTGATACCCCAATGATGGGGCACTATTCCTCCCACTGACACCAATGATGGGACACTATTCCTCCCACTGACACTAATGATGGGACACTATTCCTCCCACTGACACCAATGATGGGGCACGATTCTTCCCACTGACACCAATGATGGGGCACTATTCCTCCCACTGACTAATGATGGGGCACTATTCCTCCCACTGACTAACGATGGGGCACTATTCCTCCCACTGACTAATGATGGGGCACTATTCCTCACACACTGACACTAATGATGGGGCACCATCATTGGTGTCAGTGGGAGGAATAGTGTCCCATCATTGGTATCAGTGGGAGGAATAGTGCCCCATCATTGGTGTCAGTGGGAGGAGTAGTGTCTCATCATTGGTGTCAGTGGGAGGAATAGCACCCCATCATTGGAATACCATACTGAAATAGCATACCATATTGAAATCAAATCTGATGTTTTTTCATTTTTATTTGGTGTGCGTTGGAAGAGGGGTAGTCTTATACGGCGAGTATAGCTCAAACCCTATATTTTAACAGGAAAAGTAGGGGGTCGTCTTATACGCCCAGTCATCTTATACGCTGGAAAATACAGTATATATATTTCAGTTTTTGTTTTTTGTTGTTAGCGCTGCACCATTTATTTTACATTCATCTATTGATTGGTTATCACAATTTGGTGTTGGCTGCTAGTGATCAGGGCTTATTTCCATATCAGCGCAGGAGGATTTCTAGTATATTTTCTTAATGACATTGGCTATATGTTTGGGTTTTTTGTCCTGGTGCAGAATAAATTTGGGGCCATTCACACACCTCCCTGATGGTATGGCAGGATGGATAACTACCTGCATTTCTCAGTATTGAGGACAACCTCCACCATGCTTCACTGTTGCCTGCAAACACTCATTATTGTACCACTCTCTAGCCCTTCAGTCAACAAACTGCCTCCTGTTATAGCTAAAAATGTTACATTTTGACTCATCAGTCCAGAGCACCTGCTGCCATTTTTCTGCACCCCACTTCCTTTGTTTTTGTGCATAATCAAATCTTAGCCTTGTTTCCACATCCTATGCATGAAAACATAGGAAATGGGGTGCAGAAAAATGGCAGCAGGTGCTCTGGACTTAAAAATAGTGAAAAATAAAAAGTGCAATAAACTACTACTCCCAATTTTCCATGCAGCGCTATGTTGCATACAAAAAAAATATATAATAAAATAAAAGTGAAATACTGAAATAAAAGTTTACATGCAAGATAGAGCTAAAAGTCCTCAGACATGCCTTAAAAAAAACAAAACAAAAAAAAAAAAACAAACATCCTCTGAAGTGAATCCAGTGATTACCATGTGTAGCTGTGAGACACCACTCCCCCTTGGTATACACTCTCTGGTTCAAAATGCCTCTGATATACATGATAGGCATATTGCGCTCTGTATAACTCCAAGGGAAGTGCTGATACATCATTCCTTCAGAGGTTAGGGAAAGCTCATAATACATGTAACTATAATACATGTATGTAACATAAATACATGTATGTTACATAATACATGTAACATAATCCATGGGCCTCTTGGCTACTTCTCTGATTAACGGTCTCTTTGTCCAGCCTGTCAGTTTAGGTGGACGGCCATATCTTGGTAGGTTGTAGGTTTGCAGTTGTGCCATACTGTTTCCATTTTCGTATGATGGATTGAACAGTGCTCCATGAGATGTTCAAGGCTTGGGACATTCTTTTATAACCTAACCCTGCTTTAAACTGAGATTAAATTACACACACAGGTGGACTCTATTTACTAATTAGGTGATTTCTGAAGGCAATTGGTTCCTCTAGATTTTAGTTAGGGTATCAGTGTAAAGGGGGCTGAATACAAATGCACACCACACTTTTCCAATCTATTTGTAAAAACTGTTGAAAACCATTAATCATTATCCTTGCACTTCACAAATATGTGCCGCTTTGTGCTGGTCTATCACATATAATCCCAATAAAATACATTTATGTTTTTGGTTGTAAGTTACATGACAAAATGTGGATAATTTCAAGGGATATGAATACTTTTTCAAGGCACTGTACTAAAATTCCTTATCAAAAATACCCAGAGGGCACTCATGCTGCATAACTTGACCAGGGCTGTTGTATTGGATATTTTGAGGTTTTGCACAGTTGCCATAGTTAGCATATCAATTGCAGCCTGCAAAATCCAAAAGGGAAGGCAAACTGAAAAAAACTCTCCAAACAATATAAACTAATCCAAGCATTGCACTGTACTTAATCCAAAGCCTATCAAGCAAATATCAGGGCTGAATATCTAACATAGATAAAACCTGTTTTTATCTCACTATTTCCATATTTAATCTCAGTGTTTGGTCCAAAGGTTCATAAAATAAATAATAAAAAGCCATCCCCTTTAAATATAAATACAGAATTTGCTGTTATGAACTGTGAATACTGACAATCCATCAGGTTAATATAAGCCTGATTGTTTGCAGCATAATTCCTCTGGGCTCCGGCATGATGGTTGCCGGGTAGATCAGAATTTATGCCTTCTCCATTCTGCCGACATGTCATGTCACAAATATTAGTGGCTAGTGTGCATGACCTAGTGTCCCTGTCCACATACTGCACCACACAATGCCTTCACAGCCGATGGGGAACATCAGAACCAGGGGGAAGGAGCTGGCCAGCGCATAGACACCTAGTGGACTAGGGCAGTGTTGCACAGAAAGGACAAGAGTGTTGTTATCTCAGTTTACTCTCTATGTCACCCCAGGGAAAAAAAACTTTGAGAGACACAGACAGCAACTGGTATTGCTCCACAGAGAACAAGAGAGGAAAGAAGGGGATTTAGCTAAGGGAGGCAAAAAAAGGCAGTCCTCTGCACTACCTAAAGTTTTACGCTGGGTGTGAATAATAGTGGTGACCCTCACCACCCCAGCACCTTGGGCATCCGTATGGTTACTCGAAACTCACCTGTATCTCACCCACCCCCCATTTGCAACCAGGAATGCAATAAAGTGATGGTTCAGAGTGCAAGCAGTCTAACATTAGTGGATGAGAAAACCTGAAAAGCAACCTCAAAAAACATGACAAAAGAATTACAAACTGAATCCAAAACATAAATCACAACCTAATATTCAATCATTCAGAAGCATATGATAAAAATGTAATGTAATTCTGATCACACATTACATATAAAAATATAAAAAAACCTTCATAGAAAATGGCTGAAACAACTTGGTAAGCAAGGGTAACCCTACAAAAATGGTTTATAACTGAGCGACTCATTGAGATCTGGGCATTGTGTAGTTCGTAAAGTATAATTTCATCTAGTTTTTAGCTGCAACAAAGTTTTATTAATATTACCCTTAAGACATGTTTGAGGGTGAAAAGTTACGGTAGACAAATCAAAGTTATAATATAGCCCGTTGTGCCTGATAAATAGAGTTTCCATTTTGGTTTTTGCAATTAATGTTGTATGGTCCCTGATGCATTTAAAAAAGGAGTGTTTCATTTTGCCAACATAGAATGCACTGCATGTACATTTAATTAAATATACTACACCTACTGTTTGGCATGTTATTCGATGTTTAGGTTTCCATATTTGGCTGTTAGAGAGAATCACTTCCTGACACTTTGAAATGAACCAACAATGATTGCATTTCCTTTACAGGACTGTACCAGTTATTAAAGCCAGTGACTTTTATTTCTCATAATCTTTATTAGCTTTTCCTTCAAGAAAAAGACAGCATATAGGGTATAGAAAAGTTACAAACAAAGATATTTCCCAACATGGGAAAAGTAATATATCTAAAAAGAAAAGGATCAAAACGACGACCAGAGTAAAGAGGATATCGCTTATACATATATCAGGCTTGCATATTCTATGGCAATACAGAATGAGATTAATAGCACATTAACTATACATCAGTAATCAGTGAAATGGCGGGATGGCCTCCAATTACGCCCTCTGACAAGCAGATCAGTCAACTGAAGGCCTAAATTGCTTCCAAGAATGCCAACGTTTATGAAAATAATCAGCAGAACCATCTTTATATGCCATTATTTGTTCATATTCATACATTACATCTAAATGTTGCTTAATTTCTGTTATGGTAGGGACATTTGCAGATTTCCATTTTCTAACAATTATGAGGCGCGTTGTAGCTAGAATACTCAATGTGATAGGTTTCATGGATGAGGGTCAGTTATTCATATTTACACTTAGGAGAGCCTGTTCTACTGTAATTTTGTTAAGGATGCCAGTTATTCGTTTCACTAATGTAATTACTTGGGACCAATACCCTACAATAATAGGGCAGGTCCAAAACATGTGGATCAATGTCGCAACTTGCTTGCATCCTCTCCAGCAGAGATTGGAGCCCTCCTTAGAAAATTTAGCTATGGTGTAGGGAGTCAGATACCATCTAAGATGGATTTTCTGTGCCAGTTCCCAGTGGGTCGAGCACCTGGAGAAAGAGTAATGACATTTAATAGCTTTAAGCCACTGAGCGTCTGTAATAGATAGGTTTAGTTCCCTTACCAATTTGACCAGAGAGTAGATTTAGTAAACACCAATTCAGATTGGAGTGTGTAATGGAAGAGAGATATACCTCTCTTCTCCGGTGAAAGCTAGTGGCTTTTAACGAGGAGGTTCCTAAGTGACTGACATCTTTTGAATGTGGTTTCCAGATGTGCTTTAATGTATTTTCATATGATTTCATATGAAGTTATTAAATATCAATATTTATTATAGATTTTTCTGACTCTGTTGTATTATCTAGAAAATCTAGGAATAATGTGTGTAGTTTGGGAAGTTGTTTTCTTCGGTGTTTAAAAAAAAGGGAGGAGCTGTCCTTTAACTTGATTGGAGGCTCTTTTTTAGAGTTGTTTTACTATAGCCTCTCTTCAAGTGTCGTTCCTGTAGGGCTTTAGCTCCTCTTATGAAGTCCACATCCTTTATAAAGTTATATTGCGCCCTTAAGTATATCTATCAGGGATACGTTTTTGTATAAACGTTTCAGGATGTGAACTTGAGGCATGTAAAATGGTGCTGCCAGCCGAGGGTTTCCTAAATAAGGATGACCCCAGCTCTCCATCTTCATTCAAAAATATTTCCACATCCAGAAACATAAGTCTTTGCTGATGATAAATAACTGTAAACCTCAAATTATAAGCATTAATTTTAAATTTTCCATAAAACTTACGTAGTAGAGATGTCCACGATAAAATGCATTTTGTTTTGTTTCTATTTTATTTGTAAGGTAAATAATTTCATTTCTTCATTATCATTCTGTTAGAACAATTCTATTTGGAACAATTTGTCATTTTTGGAGAGTATATATTCGTTGTTCCGAATTGATTTGTATTTTTGGAAGTTCTGTAATTCTTATGTTAGTTTAGTTAAACTTTTTTTAAGAGTTTTATTACCATATGTAAGCAATGTACAATGAACAATATACATATCACATAACCGGATACATGGAAAACATGTCACTTATCAGGAGCCATAAACATTAGACAGCATCATACAACACATCATGTAAGATACAGTTGGGCTATATTCATTTTATCATAACCAATTAATACGTATTAATTTGTTATGTTGAATTCATTCCCCTCTCTGAAGTTCAACCCCAATACAAAAATAATCTTTTACAATATTCACGTTATACTCACTAGAATAAAAAAGGAATGGATTTGAATCAATTCAGATAATTCGTTATGTCACTATGTTATTTTGGATGCTTCAAACACTAATAAAAGGCCCAAACTATCGCATCATGTCATCTGAATGAAATGAATGAATCTGAATGAATTTGCTGTTTTTGTTTTAAAATATTTTGGATTCGTTGAAATTTGTTGCTATTGTGATTTGGAGATTTGGATACATTTGAATGTCCAAATAATGCAAACTTCTACCAAATTTCGATTCGTAACTAAACAAACTGCTTATATTTAAAACCCAACGGTTGGTCTTGGATACACACCCATATGATCAGGATGTCATATTAAAACATCCAATGAAGCTCTAGTTGAGTCACTGCTCTGTCACACTCTTGATAATGTAAGTGACAGTTTGAAGAGCTAGGAAACATGCGAAAGGAACTCAGAAAACGCCACTTGTTGGTGAATATGAAAATACACAATATTTATTTACCATATTTTATAATAACTTGATTTCAATTTCTCAAATTCTATTTATTTAGCCCTGACCATAATTCCTCATGCCCACTAGGCATTTAGCCTCGGTGCTTGAAGCTTTGATGTTTAGCTCCAGGCAGAGGGCTCACAGGGCCCTTCTGATAATGTTCTTGTCATGTGATGTATTGTCCAGCCTTGTTGTACCTAACAGTACTAATATTTAGGGCAGTATGTGCCCAGGGATGTATGCTCGGAATGTAGACTTCCTTTGTTACTAGCATTTGTCCTTGGGCCAATATTGCCCCTAAATGTTCCTAACTTTAGATGCACCATACATCCTCATCTAGTCACAGCAACTGTCAGCCTCTCATAGCCTTTGACAGGAAGCTTGCAGCAGGGCTGGACTGTGTGTTCTGCCTGCAGCTAAATGCCAAAGCGTCATGCATCAGGGCTAAATACCCAGAGGCCTATGATTTACTACTATTGATTTACTAAAACTGCAAAATCTGGTGCAGCTGTACACATCAGCTTCCAGTTTTTTATTTCATTTAATTGAGCAAGCTGAAGTTAAAAGCCGAATGGCTACCATGCACAGCTGCACCAGATTTTGCACTCTCCAGATTCCGTAAGTCAAAAAGTCAAAATATACAAAACTACAAACATTCCCTTTATTGTATTCTCTTAGTGAAGAATACACTTAATATTTCTCAGTATTTGTTTCTCATTGAATAGCAAATAACTGCACAGATACAATTCATCACTTGACTTCAGGTCACTTGAGGACTTTATGCTGGGAAAGAAAAGGTGCAAAGATGCCATGTCTTTACTTTCTTAAACACTCTATTATAAATGTATTGATCATTCCATGTAAGTCATTAAACTAATGTATCTCTGCTTTTTTCTTTTTTTAAAAAGATGGTACTGTCTGGATAGTTGAGAATTCAGATCATTTTACTGTGGAAGCTACTGGCTATGCCCTACTTCAAAAACTGAAACTGAAAAAATATGAGCAAGCTCAGAAAATAGCCAATTGGCTTGTAAGCAAAAGGGATTTTGGAGGAGGCTACAAATCTACACAGGTGACTTTTCATTAATAACTAGCTGTCAACTTATATTGATTAATTTTCACTTTGTCATTAAAAGAAAATATGTACGGTATATATATTTATACAGTGTATAATATATATATATATTATATATATATATATATGTATATATATTGTGTGTGTGTTTTTTATTTTTTTATTTCCTCAGTTCTTCAAACAATACAAAAATTGATTTCTTTTTTGCATACTCATGTCTTGATTGATGCATATGCATAGCTATCGTACACTATACAGAACATTCTCATTGTACAGTCTCATTTAAATTTACTATGAAGTATGTAGTACAAGGGCATGGCTGAGTTGATGCAAATTGAATGGACTGTACCATTTTGGTCCAAACAAACTAAACCACTTGTCAACCAGTGATGTACCAGTACGTCGCTGGAATGGAAGGGTGATATCTGTCATCACTGCAACTGCAGCAATGATCAAAATAAAATTTTCTTCTGTCGGTGGTTTCCTTCACTGTAAAAGTAATTCAAGCAAGTAAAAACCCGCTGGAATACGTTTACAGGTGGCAGAAGGTGGTCCCACCCCCCTCCCTCTGCCACCGCCTTTACCAGGCTCTCCCAAGCAATGGGGAGCCTGGTTGGGATGCCACTGGTGGCATCAGTTTCCCCAAACTCAGTGAAAGGAATTGATCTTGTTCCTCCCACTGTGTGCCATCAGAAACCGGAAGCAACAAGGATTGCGTCACTTCAGGTTTCCGGTTCTTTTCTTTAAAAGCCATAGTTGGCTTGTGCTGCATCATATCAAACTGATCTTAGTTTTATCTGTTGCTTTGGAGACCAGAGGAGAGAGTTGGGGGTCTCATAGACCCCTCTCCATAAAAAGGACCTGTCATGGCCCATGCTATCACAAGGCATGTTGTTTATCCCTTGTTTTAGCAATAAAAGTGATGAAAAGGTACAGTGTGAGGCAGGGGCGGACTGTCAACTCTTGGGGCCCCGGGAAATAGGGGATCATGGGGCCCCTGTGTCCTTGCTCAAACTTAAAAAAGCCTATGAAAAAGGTATCAGGGGCATCTCATGGGGCCCCCTACTGACCCCTGGCCCTCGGGCAGTGCCTGAGTTTCCAAATGGACAGTCCGCCCCTGGTGTGAGGTATCATCGTGAATGTCAGAGTAAGAGCAAAAATTCTAGCACCAGACCTCATGTGTTAATCTAAAGTGCTAACCTGATAAGCAGCCTTTCGCAACCTTTTCAAAACAGAGGAACCCTTGAAATAACTTTCCAGATTCAAGGAACCCCTGCTAAAAATTACTTTATGTACAGCTCATCATACATTAATGTGATGGTCAGTGGGAAGAATGCTCCCAACACTTGGGGTCATTGGAAATAATTCCCCCTACATATAGCTAAAAAAGTGTTGCCTAGGGATAATTAATGGTCTGTAGTTTGTCACCATTCCACGGGCATGCTCAATTTTAAAGTGTACCATGTTCAGTATTTATTTACTCGGCGTAACATCATCTTTTATATTTTACCAAAATATGGGTGTTATATTGTGTTTGTGTGCACTAAAATTCAGAGCAAGTGTATTTTTTCACAAAATAATTTTGTTTGAAAAACCATTGCGTAAATACTGTGTGACATAAAAAAATTGCAATGTCCACCATTTTATCCTCTACGGCCTCTGCTTAAAAAATATATAATGTTTGGGGGTTCTAAGAAATTTTCTTGCAAAAATGAAAATGTTGAGTTTCACATGTATGACAGAAGTGACAATATTGGCCTGCAGCTTAATTGGTTAAAGTAAAATTAAACATGGAGATTTGCTTTAAAATATTCTCCATCAGATACACACTACTTATTGCCAAATACTATAAGGATTAAAGAGACCCTGTCAACAGCACACCAAGTAATTAGACACTCCCACAGTGGTGTATTTAGGTTTTGTGCTGGCCTAGGCAACAAGAACATTGGCGCCCCCCACAGAGAGAGCCTGACATTGACCAAAAATACCCCTGCTTCCCACCCGAGAGAGCCTTTCACTACCACTGCCCCCCCATACACCAGCCACCATCCCCTATGGCGAGAGAGAGACACTCACCTTAACAGCTCCGGACATCCCCGGGAACAAGAGTTGGGCTGTGCATACACCATCATGAAACACACAGCCTCTCTTGGAACCCACCTGCTCCCCATGCCGCATGTGTCCCTTCTTCCATCCATTCTTCCGAGGGGCAGTGCTGCCCCCGAGAAATTCCACCCTAGGCAAATGCCTTGTTTGCCTTGTGGTAAACACACCCCTGCACTCCCAGTAAGAGGGCTAAGACATAGTGGGACAGAGGGAGAGTTGTGGCTGTGCTTGGTAATTGACTGGAGTGGTTTGAAGACATTTGCAAAATTGTTTGTGAAAAGGAAAACCGCTTACAATACTTTATTTTTCTGTGCTTATACCTGCAATGTTTTAAGTTGGTGACAAGGCCTCTTTTTAATATTTGCACTTGCATTCATGGGGGCGGTTGAGCTATGATTTGACTGCCCCCCTTAGACTTAGAAAGCAACAGGAGGGGGTTTTATACATACTGCGGCTGTGATGATATGTGCCGCAGTAAAAATGACACCCCCTTTTGCATTTGCTAAACAGTACCGCCACTGGACGCAACCTATTCAAGTTAATTGGGCCGCTTCAACCGGCCTGCAATTGCAGGGCTTTTCAGGAAACTGTCAAAATTTGGGTGCACCGCATTACCAGAGTAGAAAGACCTGTTTGAGTGAAACAGAAAGTAGTGCAGGTCTGCACCTGATTAACGAAGGAAATACGGCAGTTTATCATATAGAAAACTGCTGCAGATTCCCTCCAGGCAGGACCTGTATAGGATGTGAACTGTAAGACAACTCACATCCGTCTTTCTGCCTGTGCAGCGATTACACTACATGCCTCTCTCTGTCCGTGCAGTGCATACACCACATGAGCAGAGCCTACAGGGTTAACACTTTTTTTCTCCCTCCTGCTCTGAGCTGAGTGAGGGGTGGGTAGAGAGATCAGAGCATTCAGCTCCAGCTTCTGTTCTCTCTGTTCTCTGAGGTGTGTGCTGTATCTGTTAATTTGAAGCGGTCAGTTCTCTATTCTGTGGCTGTGAAAAAAGGGCTTGCACCCCTTTTGTTAATTAGGAGAAGCATCTGCTCAATGTTCTAAATTTAGAAGTGTCCTGCAAGCTTGTCTTTGCACAACTCTTTGTTAATTTCTCCCATTGTTTTTAAAAAATTGACTAAAAGGCTATGTCAACTTCTGATCACACACTACCATAATGGCCCCACACACATATACTGTAATAAACTGTGTGCTCTTTTCTCACAATACATACTACATTTAACCATTTATATATATTTGATAACACCAGTTAGGTTATTACTGAAATGCTTTTGTTTTTAACACCCTATTTTCACTCTAATTTTAGACCACTGTGGTAGCACTGCAAGCCCTAACTCAATACAAAACTGATGTTGCCTCTGACACAGACATAAATTTGACTGTAAAACTTGTTGGAGGAGAAAGAGCAGACCTTTTGGCATATACTATTGAAAACAAGGATGCGTATTTGGAGAGAACAAATAAGGTAGGTGTTGGATGATCCTGCTTTGGAATTCAAAAGTCATGTAGTTTATATAGCGTATTTTTAGTGGGGGACTGTCATTGATAGAAGTTGGTAGAGTTTTACAAATGAGTCCATGATACATATAGTCCTGCTTATGAGTGATATTTTTTTTTATTATTTTTTTTTATAGTCGGCACTACATAAGTACCTGTAGTAATAATAATAATAATAATAATACAAAAGGCTATTGTCTGGACTAGTGAAGTTAAGATAGGGGTTCTGCAGTGGCAACTTTGGGAATTCCAGGTAAAACTCTGGACATGAACTTGAAGAAAACAAACTTTTTATTTATCAGCTGGGACTTAGCTAGACCAGTGTCTGTAAGCTAAGTGCCTTGAGAAGCATCTTACAGGGTATCCATATCAGCAATTACGTCACAATGCATATATTTCCTCTTTCACTTTCTGTACATTTAAAAGACTTTCTAAGCAGTTCAGGATATGGCCTTGCGGTTTTACATTTAGATAAACTATCTTCAGCTGAAAATAAGGGTGCCAGCTGCAGACTGGAACACATCTTTACACAGGAAATAAGGAAGGGAGGGAGTGAGCTGATGATCTTGCTTTGCAAACAGATGCTGTTAGAAATGTTGACACTTAAAGGGGAATGCTGCAATATTTGGGTGCTGCCATAGTACAAAACATTTAGAAGTACAATTTTGAAAAAACTCCTCCTGCACCAACACACACACTTTCCCCAACAATTAGGAGTTCTGGATATACCTTACTGGGTATGCAGCTGCTTTATCTTTTAATCCTTGACTATGTTCTAGTTTAACCTGGTGTCAAGGCTTCTGCCCTAGGTATCCTGTTTCTGGGTGGTTCCTCTTGCAGTTTCCCATGCAGCCACCCTTTCATGCAGGGACAAAAGTTGTTTCTCCCTATGCTGTGTACATCAATAGAAACACACAGCCCTGTAGCCTAAGATGACAAGGTGCTCCCCTCCTCCTACTTTCTCCAAGCTAACAGACTTTTGAGACTACACTGTCCACGGTTAACTCTTTACTGTGAAAACTGTAAGTTATGGGAATCAGCACCAAAGGATCAGAAGCCAGCAGCATTGAAACTTGCAAATAGCAAGTGCTGGGGTAAGAATTTTAACAAACAGTTTCTCTGGGAATTGTGCTCAGTGTGTTAACTTAAAAATGTTAAGAATTTAATACTATTTTAAGGCATAAGATCAACAATAAAGGTAAAAAAAGGTTAACCATAGGAACACCCCCTTCTGACCGCACCCCAATCCTCCAGCAACAGGAAAATTGAGACCTATGAATCAAAAGATGTAATATGAGTGCACCAGCATTGAAGCCGATATTAGAATGCGCAGTACAGGTATATATCCAAATTCAGTTGTATGAGTGGATTGAGTCCAACCATCAACTCCAGGCCTTATACAAATTTTTTTTTAAAAATTGTAAAACCATACTTTAATATCATATATGGCAGAAAAGTGCTTTAGGGCAGTCTCTGCAGAATGACTTTCTCCCTCCTCCACCAGCAGCAGGCACCCTTTCTCTTTATTTTAGGAGAGTCCACTCCTAATTTAGAACAGTAATAAAGAATCAGACCACTTACATCAAATAATGAGAAAGGGGACAAAATATGTAAGCACCTCTTTCATACTTTTAACTATTTCTTACCTAAACCAGCCATACTTGTCTCCAGTGATTGACCTGACCTTGCAAACCTCCCCATATTTCCGACACTCTGGGTACAGACATATTTCAATAGTATTTCATAATAATGCAAGAGAAACAGTTCTTTAGTAACACCTCTATATAAGGCTCCATGCACACTGGGCATTTTCATAATGCTGGTAACGTTAGCTGTGTAAAGTCACGTTAAAAAAGTCAGTGTTTTTTAATTAGCGTTTAGCAGTGTTTTGCTGCGTTTTTACACAATTTTTCGCATTTGTGTTTTTAGCGTTTTTTAGAGGTTTTTTTCACCCCCCAAAATTTTCTTTGTAGTAAAAAAAAAGTCCAAAAATGCTGGTTTGCCGTGATTTACTATGCTTTACTGCGTTTTTCAGTGTAAGAGCGTTTTTAAAGCTAAAACACTCCTAGTCCTGGGTTTTTTTTCCAGTCAAAAAACGTCTCTGCCAAAAAACGCTGATTACAGTCTATATGTGCATGAACACATTGGATAACATGCTGGGGAGTTTACTGGTGGTAGAAAAAAACATCAAAAGCCAAAAACAGCAGCTGTAAAAACGTCCAGTGTGCATGAGGACTTAGACTTGTTCAAAAGAGTAGGCTACAGGAATAATGGATTTAGGATATACAACCCCAGTTAATGTATAAAAGCAGAACACTGGTAAAACAGATCCTGTTGTGCCACCGGCGCTACAACAAAGCATGCAGAGAATTATGAAAAATGCATACTCTGGCATAAATAGATATAAGTACCCTAAGTTGAACAACAATGGCCTTAGAAGAGAAAAGATCCCTTTAACTAGAGATTACAACTGCGATATATAAAGTTTCTGATATGATGATATCCCTGTCTTCTGCTAGCAATGGTGGGGCCCACAAGCATTAGTGAATACTGGTAATTCAATGAAGTTAAACGGGTAAACCATGGCACTGCTCAAGGGAAAGGTCTCGTACTCGTGGTAACTGAGGTGTAAAGATGTCTGCATGCAGTGTCACTAGAGCAATGACAGAAAGAGATTGGGCAGCCGCCTGTTCACCAATCCCATGGATAACATGGCCTCCTAGGAACGAGAGTTCTAGTACAGGCTCTTGACTGTTTGCAGGGATGTGCAGCATTACCATATGAAGGCCTGTCAGCGTGGGAGCAGAGATGTCTGTGTGAAGACAGGACAGTGACAGTCCAAATGCTGGTGTGGCGACCAGTGTCACCGCTGTGCTGAACTGATGTACAGAGTCCCATTGTAGTAGGCCAGTAATCTATCTCTGGAGGAGAATGGAAGTCCCCCTGTGTTCAGCTCTGAATCCTGTTTCCAAGAGTTCCAGTTCCTTGCTGTGGAATGTATCTGCTTTCCCAGCATCCTCCTCGTTCACCAGCTCTCTGGTAGTTGTAGTTCATTCGGCACTCAGGATTACAGGATGTATTGACTATAGGACTACAGGTCCCAAGATCATTTGCTGTTAGAAAAACTGAATCTACTCTGCTAACAGGAAGTGATGTAGCAGTCCCAGTACTGGGCACTAGAAGGAAAATAATTAACCATAGTCTTGTTTGTAAATTTCCCAGAATGGCATAATGATATAGCTGGCACCTGGCTACACAAGCCACAACTTTGTATTTTTGTATTAGTTAGGATGGGAGAGTATATTAACTTCTCAAGTTTATATTGCTACCCATGTCCCAGATAAAAAGATTTTGCTTCAGTTCCGTGGCTGCTATCAGCAGTTGCATATTTATGTTTTGTGCTGCCCTAGTCAAATGACAGGGCATACTTGTTTGGCTATAAACGGGAGCTCTTGCGTCATTCCTGTGCAGGAAGGAGTCTTTGCTTATATTATGGCTATATCAGGGGTTGTTATCTCATGTCTATAGGCATCCTCATTCATTCGAGATAGGTGCAGATGCATAACTTCAGCTTCGACATGCAATGCTAATGTTCAGTACTTCTTGAATAAATGTCCACAGGTAGGGCGTGAACTTAGACCATTTGTGGGTAAAAGTTCTACTAAAGTTCATTTCATACATACAGCCATGTTCTTGAGAAGTTCCTTTTTTTTTTTTTTACTTATTTGGAGGTTTAAAGTAAACAAATATTTTATTTCATTCTACTTTCCCTTTTAGTAAGCCATCTTGTTTTCTGTATTATATAATGAAGGGGTTAGTGGAATCTCTTGTTGTAAGAAAAGCAGGAAGAGTGGTAATAATCAAAATGTTATAACAGTGTCTAAAGTTCTTGTTTTATGATGAAAACAACTTGAGTTTTCAGATATTTAAAAACAAAGTACACTGCTCAAAATAAATAATGGAACAATTGAAAACAAATCAGATATCAATGGGGGAAAAATTATCATGCTGGATATCTATACTGATATGGACTGGGTAATGTGTTGGGAACATAAGGATGCCCCATCATTTGATGGAATCGAAAACTATCAACCTACAGAGGACTGAATTAAAGGACACCCTGAAAATCAAAGTGAAAAAATGATGCAGCAGGCTAGTCTATTTTGCTGACATGTCATTGCAGCAACTCACAATGGTACTTAGTAGTTTGTATGGCCCCCATGTGCTTGTATGCATGCCTGACAATGTCGGGGCATGCTCCTAATGAGACGATGGATGGTGTCCTGGGGTATTTCCTCCCAGATCTTGGCCAGGGCATCACTGAGCTCCTGGAAAGTCTGAGGTGCAACCTGGCAGTGTTGGATGGACTGAAACATGATATCCCAGAGGTGTTCTATTGGATTTAGGTCAGGCGAGCGTGGGGGCCATGCAATGGAATCAATTCCTTCATCCTCCAGGAACTGCCTGCATACTCTTGCCACATGAGGCTGGGTATTGTTGTGCACCAGGAGGAATCCCCCAGGACCCACTGAACAATGAGTCCAAGGATTTCATCCCGATACCTAATGGCAGTCAGGGTGCCATTGTCTAGCCTGTAGAGGTCTTTACATCCCTCTGTAGATATGCCTCCCCAGACCATCACTGACCAACCACCAAAACTGTCATGCTGAATGATGTTACAGGCAGCATAACATTTTTCACGGCTTCTCCAGACCCTTTCACGTCTGTCACATGTGCTCAGGGTGAACCTGCTCTCGTCTGTGAAAAGTACAGGGCGCTAGTGGTGGACCTGCCAATTCTGGTGTTCAATGGCAAATGCCAATCAAGCTCTATGGTGCTGTCCAGTGAGCACAGGGCCCACTCGAGGATGTTGAGCCCACAGGCCACCCTCATGAAGTCTGCTTCTGATTGTTTGGTCAGAGACATTCACACCAGTAGTCTGCTGGAGGTAATTTTGTAGGGCTTTGGCAGTGTTCATCCTGTTCCTCCTTGCACAAAGGAGCAGATATTGGTCCTTCTGATGGGTTAAAGACCTTCTACGGCCCTGTCCAGCTCTCCTAGAGTAACTGTCTGTCTCCTGGAATCTCCTCCATGCTTTTGAGACTGTGCGGGGAGACATAGCAAATTTTCTGGCAATGGCACATATTGATGTGCCATCCTGGAGGAGTTGGATTGCCTGTGCAACCTCTGTAGGATCCAGGTATCGCCTCATGCTATCAATAGTGACACTGACCCTAGCCAAATGCAAAACTAGTGAAAAACAGTCAGAAAAGATGAGTAAGGAAAAAAACATCAATGGCTTCCACCTGTTTTGGGGGTCGTCTCATTGTTGCACATCTAGTGTACCTGTTTTTATTTCATTAACACCAAAGCAGCTTAAAGTGATTAACAACCCCCTCTGCTACTTAACTTACCAGATCAATAACCCAGGAGTTTAATGGACTTGATGCTATACTCTGATTCAAAAGTGTTCCTTTAATTTTTTTGAGCAGTGTATTAGAAATGTGGTCTCTTTTTACATCTTATCAGGTAAGCCATTAAAAATGCAGATTATCCTGTGATAAGGTAGTAGCCACATCTGGTGCTTATTTAGGCCTAGGAAATATGACAACTTGGTGCAGACTTAAAGGGAAATTGTACTTATGTATCTACAAAAGGAAACATCATACTATGTGTTAAAGTGTTACTAAACCCAGGACCCTGCATTTACTATATCTGGTCTCCCACAGTGCACAGAACATGGAAATGCAATTATTTTAGTAAATATAAACTGTTTTCTCATCAGCAGTTAGAGCAGTCTTGTGACTTCTATCAGTGTTCAGCAGAGCATTGGTTAAAGTTTTTAGGAGTTTTCTCTAGGAGGATGCAGAACCACTGATCTCTGGGCAGTGCTGATTGGCCCCTGTGCTGATCACATGCACTCTCCCAAGAGAACAAAAAACATCTCTAGCATACACACCAAATTGAGCATGTGCAGTGTCTCTACATGATATTTCTTAGACAACAAACACTTTACTCCTGCGCTAGAAAAGGACTCAGTAGACCCAATATGAATGTTCTGGAATTTTCTGGAATATGCACTGCTTGCTGCCCTCAACAGACCGGGGTGGTCCAAATACACTGGATACAAATGGAGAAACAGAAAAAGGGTGCACTGACCTAGTGCATTATCGTTTAAAATAATTTATTGAAGAAACAAAATAGGTATCATACTCACAATGGACATAATAACACAGGCATGTCAAACTGAACAAGATGTATGATCCAAACAACATCTGAGTCCATACGATGGAACCCTGGATGACCAACTGGCTAACGCGTTTCGAGGACACAACCTCTTCCTCAGAGTTGATGATATTTCTTATCAGGAGATAAGAAGGGGGTACTGGAAGAAGTGGAGGATAAGAGACGTCAGGATCAAACAGCAATTTTCAAATGCAGAGGATTAACCCCTTAGGTTCCACACTGAGTATAACAAGCATGCTTTACTGCATATACAGACTGATTTTACTGTTGTGGGTTTAGTAACACTTTAACCTGGACAAAGAATAAGCCTACTGTCCATGTTATGTTGGACCATATATGTGGATAAATATTGTAGTTAAATAACATATTTTCTCAGGTTTGAGGCATGAAGTAATGTTTAGTTTGTTTCAGATTCCGGCAAACAGGGATCTCACTTTTAATATAACAGGACGTGGAGAGTGCACTGTAACGGTAAGCTCCCATTATGAGTTGGTGCTGCAAAGCATTTCTTTTTATATAGTTTTCACAGCTACTAGGACATTATGAAGCACAAAAACATTTCACAAACCCATTTTAAATTGGACTATATGCAAATGTTTCTAGAGCCCATTAGGGGAAAGATTGTATTAAGCTATTTTGACACGGTACATGCTTTTCATATTACATAGTACTTGTGTACTTTATTTTGCATTTGTTCTCATACTGATGAATACTGTATACAGCACATATAGACTGACATGTTACTTTAGGCTGATTTTCTAATAGATAAACTGTAATTTCCTAGCATTGCTGGGGTATATCTTCCAATCTCAGAATCCTACTTCTGTGCTACCTCTCTGTATAACAAGTACATAATAGTTATAGATGAACAAATTCCTGTCAAACATGGTTTATAATACAGCATTGGCCTATAAGTGATACCAGCCACAAAGCCCAAAGTAAAATTGTTTTTTTGGAATTTCAGAGCTAATTGTTTAACTACACTTATAAATATGTTAATATGGTGTACAAAATATGTCCCAACACATGGGTATAATGTTATTATTGTAAAGTTGATTATAGTAGTATAATACATATAAACATCTTTTGAAGCCCAAATAGTGGGCAAGCCATAAAATGATTGCAATGTATGACTTTAATACTGGTGTTCATTTTTTTCAATCTGTGCTTCAGGTAATGACCGTTTATTATTCTTTGCTGACTTCTGAAAAGAAATGTAATGGATTTATTCTTCAAGCAGAGGTGACAGCAGATGGTAAGACTGGAATATGCATGTCTCATCTTAAACTGATAAATATTTGTGACATACTACAAGCTGACGGTTACATTAATAGATTTGTCAATTTAACTTTTTGCACTGACTGAACTGCAGGTATCTCAGTTGCCAGAAAACACACCCTAGCTGGCAGGTATGGGTGGAACTTCAAGAACAAATAAAGAATTCAGAAAGACACTCACCATGAATTTGTTAGATGTCCATGGGGGAATGAAGTAAAACTCAAATGGGAAAAAAGCAGGCATGGAAAAGCTATGCACAGACCCACATAGTTTTTGATCCACTGTAAAAGATCACTTTATTTGATGTGAAATCATTTCCTGCATATATAATCACTGCATACCCCATGTGGTAGCAAGCAGCCTTTTTAGAGGTAGATGGAAACACAATCACTCTTCCCCAGACCAAATTAAAATGAAGGTAAATAAATTAAAATGCAAATACATTATCTTACAATCTTTATCAGTCATTTTCAATATTTTTTAAATCTATAGCACTCATTAAAATAATACCTGTTGGTCCTGTCATGAAGGTCCTTGTACCTATATGAGGTTGCCACACTATTGCCCTGTCTCCAATCCACTCTTATGTAATGAAAATTATATAAAAGTCTGTGCTCCAGGGAAAAGAACCCTCCAAATAAGTCCACACCAAGAGTCAGGGCAGGCTCCTCTTTAATCATGTCATGCAATAATGTAAATATAACCACCGCAAGCAACTCTGATGCCAATACTGAATAGGCTTTGCTTTTTTTCAATTCGGAGAAGAAACCATAGCTAAAAACACATGAAGAAAGTGCACCAGCATAGTGTATTACCATAAAACTTTAATGAATAAAATGATGAATGCCAAACTACTCACATAAATAAAAAGTCAATTGCATGTATCAGTCCAACAAGTCCGTCAGCTCTGAAGAAGAGGGTCTCACCTCCAAACGCATAAGCTGTGCCCTGGTGGATAGATGTGCGCCCAGTGGCTTGTTGGACTAATACATGCAATTGACCTTTTATTTCTGTGAGTAGTTTCCCACTCTCTTTGTCATTGACATTGTCACATGTGCCTCTAATATAAACGTACAAGCAAGTAATGCCGTTGTCACCATCAGAAAGCCCATGGCAAGCAAAGACCTGTAGCCATTGCTATAGTGCATGCATGTAGACAGGGTGTAGCTGGACAGAGACTGGACGAAATAGTACTGAGATGCAAAAAACTGCATTATACAAGTTTCTCTAGATCAAATATCACCTGAACCTTGCTGAGCTAAATCTTGGTGATAGTGTGCAGACAGGTGCAGGCACTCTGTAGGGGGCACTGTGCCAATGCTACAAGGGAAGATGAGTCTGCTAGGGGGGATTTTCCACTTATGGACACAGTCAACCTTTCTGGTAAGGAAGATGTCTTATTTGATACCAAATTCCAGCGAGAGTTTGTACAGCCATCTTAATGGTGGGAGCCTTTAAACAGGGGATCCTGCATCACTAGATGAGTGGCAGGCTAGGATAATCATATTTTTGCTGCTTGGCCGATCTATTCCATTTAAAGTCACTGTAAATAGTCTCATGCAATACAACCTATGCTGAGTTTATTGAACAAAACTTAGGTACATTTTCCAAAATATTTGTGTCATGAAACAGCGTACAATAAAGATGGTAATCAGCATTAGGTTACAGATTCTGAGAAATCATACAAGTATAGAATAATGAAGTGGTAAGCAGTAGACTGTACATCAACACCCCCTCCTTTCTTTAGTAAGTAAACAAGGCAAAAACCAATATAAACATCAAGACTAGAACAGTATTTATGACCATTTATATTCCATATGAAATTGGAACTGTCCTGGAGAGACAACCCCTCCACT
Source organism: Staurois parvus (assembly GCF_062004578.1). NCBI lineage: Eukaryota > Metazoa > Chordata > Amphibia > Anura > Ranidae > Staurois > Staurois parvus. The sequence continues at coordinate 10,615,680 of NW_028318040.1, read as the reverse complement.
AAACAGCCTAACCATATCCTAACAAATGAGGCAGCACCAACTCCACTGGAGCCAGACCCAGAATCCAAATCTATGCATGCTGGTCCATGTACGTCATTATGCTGACGCCGACGTCGTGCCTCAACGTGCGTTCCAGATGCCATCTTTAGAAGACTCCACATGCCAGACGGCTTTTCTCCTACAACCACGATCCCCTGAGTGCAGACGTGGCTGTCATAGCATGGACACAGCCGTTCTCCCATCTTCATGAGCCTGCATTACATGAGCCTGTTTTACACATGATACATGTGAGTTGTTCCACATTTGTTATCTATTAAAGTTGTCTATACTGCACTTAGAGGCGCTTCTTCTCTTCTTCATCCAAAGCCAGCCATCCCATATTTTGTCAAATTTAGCCAGCCATCCTCTATGTTGGTATATAAATTTCTCATAACGCAAGGTGGTATGCATGTTGTTAAGCCAGTCCTGCATAGATGGGGGTAAAGGGCTCTTCCAGTGCAACAAAATTGCCTTTTGGCCTGGAATAGGGCTCACAGTACATATGTTTTAGTTAAAGTTTTTTTCCAAAATAATTTACATTACGGGCTCTTGCACACTGATACCTGAACCTAATCAATGTAACTGCAGCCGTATTTCCTTCACACAAGCAGCCCAGGTGCAGTGTTCACATGAATGGCTGT